>NC_043983.1:15604820-15904820 GCF_902150065.1 Myripristis murdjan | reverse complement strand
TTTAATAAATACAAAGATGATGCAATGTTGTCAGGAGAGAATACAGAAAGTACAAGATTATCAGGGCATACAGTTTTTAAACTGTATTTAAACAGTTCTTTAGCCTTTATTTATACACAGGAGAAATGCAGAGCAACAGAGAGGGATGTTAAAAGGCCCAGCCAAGATTCAAAACCATAAATATCCAGTAGCAAGCTGTGCACTTAGACATTTGTGCCACCAGGATGACCCAATCCATATATATTCTTTGTGAAATTCTTTATAATTTGGATCAATCATTTGCGTATGTAGCATTAATTGCATTAATGATTTATTATATGTTTTATTTATATATTTATTGGTTTTTAGGTTATTAGTATCTATCTATCTATCATTATTAACTGGTCCTGGGAGACACTTTTTTGTTCTTCCATGTTTTTTTTTTTTTTTTTTTTTTTTTTTACATGTTTAAATTACATTAAAGTATATCTGAATCTGAATCTGAATTAAAATAACATGGGGTTTTCGGTCACAGCCTGGCTAAAAACAGATCATGAACCTGAATGCATCCTGTTATGCTCATACAACAGTGAAGTTCCTGATCCAGTGTAGCTAAACCACCTTCCAGCACTCATAACACATATTTCACCTGATTTATATTTTGTCTTACTAAAAAACAAGTTACTCATCTATAACAATCACAGCAATTAGTATTTTGTCTGTATAGTGCACATACAGCCTCATTTATTGCATGATACACTGCTGGTTTTTGTTGCAAAACACAAACTGACCTGAAAAACAACTTCCTCTTGTTGAGTTTTGGTGGCGGCTGAATTCCAAAATAACCTGACAAATGGAAATATGGGGCAAACATAAACTGTGGCTGGTCAGATCAGCTTAAGACATAACCATTTAAAAAACTACCACAAAAATGTCAGTATAGCGCTACCTAATACTAACTAATGAAAAATAAGACACCACATCAAAACACAGTAAATAGTAACAAAAGTTAGAAGGAAATAGTAAGAAAAAGTAACAAAAATCATACTAGAAGTACTGCCCCTCCCCACAATACAGGAGGAACATGGTGCAGTCCAATTAGCAATGAGCAGCATTTTAAGGAGCTCTGATGCAGCTGGGATTTCTTTTATTGGCCAGCCAGACAAGTCCAGCAGCAACATCCAACCTCAAAGAAAACTGAATTAAATAAAAAGTAAAGTTGATGCAGAAAATAAAAATAAACAAAGAAAATTAAAAGAAAAAATGTTAATGAAAACTAATATCGCAAAACTGACAAAATTAACTAAATGTATGCACTTCAGATAGATAACTGTGCTGTCAAAAATTGCTTATAAACTCTGTTACATGAAACCAAAATCTGTGTGTCCAGTTATTTCTCTTTCCTGTTTTATAGGTCTGCATCCAGGCTAAAAAAAGAAACCTAAGTAAATTAAACAGAAGAAAATAGTTACCACCAGGTCCTGGGGTTCAGTGTGTGGCTGCTGGTGTGGCAATCACAGTTCCTTCACACTTTTAAAGCACCCTATTTTTTTTTTTTTTTTTTTTTTAAATGGAGAGAGGATAGAGCAAAAGCTTGTAAATAATATTGTGTGAACTGTATTGTGTTCTTGCAATCACTGCAAGCATTTTTATCACTCTATACCACTGGGATAAATTTGACCCAAATACTTATCTAAATGGTGAATAGGCTTAGTAAGATAAGAAGAAAAAGAAGAAGAAGAAGAAAAAAAAAAAGTAAAATCATCTTTAGTTTCATATTGCCACTGTTGATGAACTTAAATTTCACTTAAACTTAAATTTCACGTTGGAAATTAATAATGATAAGATGTTTTGGGGTGTTTCTTCAATAGGTAAATTTTGACCCAAACATAAACACATGGTTAACTCTTATATTATATCAGACTGATGATTCATGCAATCGTAAGACTTGCGTTTCATTGCTCTATTCCTACAACTATGATTTTTAATGTTACAAAAGGATCTACACAGTCAGTTTCCACTCATATGCTCAGATAAAAACATATTTTGACAAAAGGTTTTGGGCCCCACAGTACAAACTAATCCTTTATCACATCATATTATTGTGGTACGTGTCTGCCAGGTGCCCTACTGAGCTTGTCCAGAAGCTCAAAATACTTGAAGAGCATAGTCATTATGAGAGCTCCTCCTACTAGTGTAAGCATCCAGGGGGAGCAGAGGCCACACAGCCTGGTCTCTGGTTCATATACCACTCTAGTCTTGAAAGGGTGGGCCACCCGCTCCCACTGAGTGAGTATGGCCTGACGAGCTCCAGCCCACCGTCCAGGCCCGGTCAGACGGAACTGATACGGGGTGTAGGGACCCAGGAAGACCTTCAGTACCAGCACAGGATCTCTCAGCAGTAGTCTGAAGATGCTTGGTCGAACCCCTATCTGTGATTAGAACTATATTATGGTTGTGGCTTTTACATCCATATGATGACACGGTTTTGTTTGTTTTTATTTACAGCTGAATTGCAGGAGAGCAGATGTGAACTGACCTCATCAGCTATGAAGTCCAGGTAGGAGATATAGGTCACCTGCAGCGCAGCCTGTTTTGGACAGGAATAGCTGAGAAAGCAAAAGAGACATGTTACTGCTATTATTAGTTGCATCTACAAGTTTGATCGCATGAACACAGAATTGACATTTCAGCTGTAAAAACAAATCCAACTCAGCATCCTCAAAAAAAAAAAAACCAAAAAAAAAAAAACCCTGATTTCCATCCATGGGACATGAGGTTCTAGATGATGGCTACCTCTTCATGTTTCTCCTCCTGTCAGACTCAATGACCGAGAGCATTGTCTCCTGAGGTGGAAGATGGCACAAACCTTGAGGAAACAAAGATAGCAACATGCAAATTATGTCTTTTGCGCAAATGTGTGAAAGTGAGCTGCATGTGCATGAGTGAGAGAGAAGCTCAGATGTGTTTACCAGCAATGACCCTAGTGGCCCATCGTGCCTGCATTTCCACTATGGGCATGATTGGTCCTTTTGCCTGGATCAGACCCATGATGGCCAATGTGTGGCATTCTAGAGATGGAGGAAACAGTCTCCTGGAATTTAAGAAAGTGGTAATGATTTGAAATTGTACCTTTTTCCAACTATTAGTGGCATATTAATTGATATTATTAGACACAATCTAATAAGATGGAGGTGTGGTCCTGTTGGTTAACATCCCAAATTCAATGTCATAAGCCATTCTGAGGCAGGACTGACACCATGGTCCACCCTGTACTTACTTGTATAAGGTCATCTCTCCATCAGGCCCCCAAGACAGAGATGGAGGCAGGAATGAGAAGATTGTTTTATAACCTGTACAGAAGACCACAGCATCAATGTTCTCCTCCACTGTACCATCTTCAAACACAAGTGCAGAGCCCTGGAATCCTTGCAGGTTAGACTTCATTACTAACGCGCCCTGAAGGATTTGGCCAGGAAGGTCATCATTGATCACTACTCTTTTGTCTAAAAGCCTAGGAAATGAGGAAAGGTGTAAGTAAAAAAATTAGTCTGAATCATTTGTCAGTTTACCCAGTCTAAACAATCCTTACTTCAATCAACCCTCAATTTTGCATAGTGCACCTTTAAAGAGGTTAGAGTAACAGAGTTGAAAATTATTCTGTGCGTTTCCTAATGTATGTAGTAGCAGGAAATACACAATCTGTAGCAGAATAAATGTTTGTGAAAAATCACTGAAATAAAGATGAAAAGCTGGAGTATAGGCCTGACAGTGAACCAAAACAAGCTGACAATAAAACCCAGAGGCTTGGGATAATGACACAGGAAGGACAGACATGCTCAAAATGTGCCAGTATTTCAGCAGTCACCTGTGTCTAGGCATCAAGCCGTACAATCTGTGGTCATATTTGTGGTTCAAGTCTCTCTGTGCCACCCAGTTGACCAAAGCCTTGGGTAGAAGGAGGGTTAGGACATGGGTGAGCCTGGTGATGGCTGTCATGTCTAAAGGAAGACCATTGGTTGACATCCTGCCAACCACCCAGGCTCCATCACGTGTGCTGAGGAATGTCTGTCAGAGTAGAGGACTGGGTGAGGATACATTTGGCACATTTTCCAGGAGAAGTGGCTATCAAATCAGTCTAATTACGTAAAGTCAAATCAATAAAGCCCTTAAAACATGTCGCTTCAACATATGCACTTATATATGGAGGTAACCGATCTCACTCAACACCTACTAGAGTTTAGTTAACACCATAAAGAAATTGTGTTGTGGTGTTATAGATCACTTTAATGTTTGCTAAAATGTTCCCATTAGGTTAAAGTAACATGTTGAGACAGCTTTCGTTCCCATCAGAGTTGCCACACAATGTCCCAATTACCACCGCTCTCCAATTGTGTTACAGTTTTTTCCCAATCGCTTTTTCCAGTATAACAAAACTGGGATCCACTTTGTCGTCATCTTCACCTCCAAACCACAGGAGAAGTTTTCTTTTGCAAATATGTTTTGCAAAAACACATTTGCATTCACACATTTTTCATGCTCTTTTGCACAACACTTCTCACATGTGTCATTTACATGGCCCTGACTCCACTGACTTCACTATGGTAGTCAAAAGCAAAACATCTGCTCACAGCTGATAGAAATGCATCACTGTGAAACCAATAGTGCACCTGCATCACTACCCTTTCCACAAATCATCATTCACCAATCAATCAGTATGCACCTACAAAAAGGGGCCTATAAATTGTATTCTGTATTTTTTTTTTCAACTCCTTTGAGTTTTTCTGTGTAATACTGTATGTGAATTATAGTATTTCAGTTTTTGTCATCAATACAATAAAATTTCACTTAAGTCTTTCTGAGTTTGGATGCAATTCTTTACTGTAAGTTCACATTTGAATGTGTAGCTCACAGGAGAACCTGGTTAAAACTGATAGCTGTATTTTGTATTCTGTTGTCAACTGTGCTACAGTACAGTAGAGCTGATTGAAGGAATCTACTCATTTGGGCATAAGTTGAGTTGTTTGAGGGAAATATTGGCTTTTGCTACTTGCTTTACAATATGTAACTATGTAAATTGGCAAAAAAAAAAAAAAAAAAATGACTGCACTACACACAGGAAAAAGTAAGGTTGAACCTGCTCAGACTGAAAAGGGTATGTTGTATTTTGGTGTTGAGTATGAAGTGAGTGAGTGGCTGGATTTACTCACCTGACTGCAAGTTGTGCATAATGTGCTTTTGCTGAATGTTTGAAAGGTTTTGTCATGGTAAGAGCCTTTTGCAAACAAAATGTGTTATTTTGGGAAGAGCGCCTCTCATTAAGCCTATGTATTAACTGATTTGATACCATGGTTTCTGAGTTGACAGAGGAGGCAAAGCGATTGAAAAAACTGTATTAGCACACTACATTAGCAGTATAACAGCATAATTCACAAAAAACAGCCATCCGACGCGTCAAGACCGATAAATAGGTTAACACATGCCATTTAAACAGGGTAATTTTATCATCTAGCTCAGTTCTTTGGTATTGTCACTGCCAAACAAAGTTAAACGCCAAGGTTTTCTGCTCATCTTCTTCCTCACCTTTTCAGCAGATCTGCTAATCTCAACAGCAACGTCTCCCCCAGAATTGCCAATACCAACCACAACCACTTTCTTTCCTCTGAAGGCATCTGCATCTTTGTATTCCCAGCTGTGGTAGCATCTGCCAGTAAATGTCTCATGACCTAGAGAAAACCACCAAAGATTGCGCCAAAGCTCAGAGGAAATCTGGTCTCATAAACCGTGGCTATACACTGTAAAATCAATGCACTTCAATACTCAAATACTGTAAAAGATGAATAACAATACATATTGGAGAAGCATGCCTGAGATGTATTTGAGTGATTTTTTGTGTTTTTACTGACCTGGGAAGTCTCCTAAGGGTAATACAGGATGGGTGTACTGGCCTGAACATACCAGTACTCCATCAAAGATGTGCTGGTCTTCCTCTCCATCTCTGTTAACAGTCACTACATCCCACTGACCAGTTGTAGAGAAATCTGGCCTTTGCCTCACACTCCTCACTGTGGTCTGAAGCACAAAAGCATGAATACATACACACAAAATGTGAGTGACCTGACACAACATGCTGTTGAAACATGCAAGAAGATCATGGGAGCTCTGGCATGATGTGACTAAATGGGAGAGAGAAATAACCTGGAAATTAATGTGTCTTTTCAGGTCAAAGTGTTCAGCATAGAGCCTAAAGTAACGCAGGAGCTGGGAGTGGTGCATATAGTTTGGATAGTCCGCAGGCATGGGAAAGTCACTGAAACACATCATCTCCTTGGAAGTGTTAGTGACCAAAGAGCGGTAGATACCAGAGAACCCAGGCTCAGGTGACTCCTGTGGACAAAAAAGAAAAAAGAAAAATATACTGTTGACAATTTCAGGATGACACCAGCTTGGTGTAAACAGTGGTTACTATTTATCAGCTTTCTTGTATTTTTCTTGCGACAAGGAGCATTTTGGATGCTTATACAACATAACCGCACATGAATATGGAGTGTATTCACAGTACCTTAAGTATAACAAATTAACATGATAGATTCAGGTACACCATATACATCAAAAGAGAACCATCATAAGAATTCATAATTTTTCAGACTAAATGGTATGTATGGTTTTTAAATGGCATCAAAGAGTGTAGGAAGATAACTTCCGCAATGCAGAAAATTAGGTATCAGGAAAAAACAAACGAAACAAACAAAAAAACAAAGCCAACAATTTTGCAGAAACAGTAGAATATGTCAGTCTTTGTTATTGATCCAGATGGGATTTAGGTTAAGACCAAGAAATGGCTTATTGCTTTATCTATGCTATGAGAGAAATGAGAAAATGAGAAAATGTAACCAGCCTATTCAAAGTCATGTTTCATTTATGAAAGTGAAAATTGTGTGTAAATTTCTACTACTGACATTTATGTATAAAACTCACATTGCATAAACCCATTACACATAACTTATATGTAATGGGTTTCATGTCAGACATAATTTTACCTGCTTTTGCCAGACTACGTAAAGCAGAGGTGTCAAACTGGTGCATATCAGTTTTTTCATTCCCCCTCCAGGTGTTTTCACTGTTTAGTCCCTCCTCTCTGCTGTAAGGTGTGGTGATCAGTCAAATCGCCTGATGTAGTTTTTGGTTGGAATGAAAACCTGCAGCTTCTTGGCCCTCCATGGCACATGGCTTGGCACATATGATATAAAGGGAGTTGTACCCATGGCACACAGTCTTTGGATTACCCCTGGTTCAGCCTCAGCATTAATCATCAAACTGCCTTGAAAGTGGAATGCTTTTTGCCCATACTGCCTCATAAGAGACGGATAACAATACAAATCATGCACTATCAAGAAAATGATATTTTAGATATTTCTCAAAAGAGTGACCTTACCCACCTTAAACTTCCACAGACCACCAATGTCATCACTTCTTTCAAAGCAAACAGGCTCCAGCCCCTCATCCAGACAGACCTTGATGCAGACCAGGCCTGAGATGCCTGCTCCAACCACTGCCACACGTCGGGCCATTATTAATCACTATTACCGGGAACAAAACAATTTGAACAAGTTATTAAAATTGTGTGGCATCTCGAAAACACTGACGAAACTCACGAGACTCAAGGATTGTACAAATCCCCCATAACAGAAGAGGACTAACACTGTGTAACTCTTTGTGCAATCATTGACACAACACCCTAAACCAATATCTAGTGTCTCTAATCTAGTATGAAACACAAGTCAGCTACTCTTACCTGCTCCAGTTAGTTGATCCTTAGTGCAGTGGTGTGCTCAATGCAGTTGAACAGCCTCTAAATTCACACCAGCTGGTGTGTCAGTTAATCATTACAGCAGGAGCCAAGAGGCTGCAGGTTTTCATTCCAACCAAAAACTCCTCCAGGTGTTTTAACTGTTTAGTCCCTCCTCTCTGCTTTAAGGTGAGGTGATGAGTCAAATCACCTGGGCTGCGTTCCAAATCTTCTATACTTCTATATACTTCTACTTTTTACTTTTAGAATATACTGCAGCTGCCCTTACAAAGTATGTAGTGTAGTATGCAGTATGAATTCGTATGCATACTATTGGGACACACTACATACGTCATCCCTGAACTCCGAGTATCTTGCTCACTTCCGCCGCCGTCCGTTGCGCCACATTTGAATTTTGTTGTCAAAATGCTGGTGCTATTTCATACTTCGGAGATGCAGCAAATCACCTCTCACCGAGCTCGCCAGAGACGTGCACGTGCACACCGTCAGAGGTGCCGGAGAGCTCTGTTGTTGTTATGTTGTAATGTATGTTGTTGTTTCTAATAAACTGACGTGATGATACTTACATGCAGTATTATTCCTTACAGTATAATAACGTGCATTTTTCTGTCAGTGTTATTTTCATAGTTATTCACGTGTTCACGTAAACAATTCCACGCAGGGTGTGTTTATATGTGGGCGTGGGTTGTACATGCAGCTCAGTCAGTGTGACGTAACTTCCGCTGTGCAAAGGATTGTGGGTCAGAATGGCCAGAGAAGCATGCTGACATGCATACTGCAAAATCTGATCGGATGTAGTAGAACATCCTGGTACTCTTGGCATACTGCATCTGACATACTATGCATTGGGACATACTAATTCTTTTTCTTGCATACTAAATAGTTTGGTAGTATGGGTATTGGAACGCAGGCCTGATGTAATTTTTGGTTGGAATGAAAACCTGCAGGCTCTTGGCCCTCCATGGCACATGGCTTGGCACATGTTATATAAAGGGAGTTGTACCCGTGGCACACAGTCTTCGGATTACCCCTGGTTCAGCCTCAGCATTAATCATCAAACAGCCTTGAAAGTGGAATGCTTTTTGCCCATACTGCCTCATAAGAGACTGATGGCAATACAAATCATGCACTATCAAGAAAATGATATTTTAGATATTTCTCAAAAGAGTGCCCTTACCCACCTTAAACTTCCACAGACCACCAATGTCATCACTTCTTTCAAAACAAACAGATTCCAACCCTTCATCCAGACAGACCTTGATGCAGACCAGGCCTTAGATGCCTGTTCCAACCACTGCCACACGCTGGGCCAAGTTATTAAAATTGTGTGGCATCTGGAAAACACTGATGAAACTCACAAGACTCAAGGATTGTACAAATCCCCCATAACAGAAGAGGACTAACACTGTGTAACTCTTTGTGCAATCATTGACACAACACACTAAACCATTATCTAGTGTCTCTAATCTAGTATGAAACACAAGTTAACTACTCTTGCCTGCTCCAGTTAGTTGATCCTCAGTGCAGTGGTGTGCTCAATGCAGTTGAACAGCCTCTAAAATCACACCAGCTGGTCTGTTGCGTATTAGTTAATTATTACAGTAGGAAAGGAACTTTAACCCTCTTTGCCAGGGTGGAGAGGTTTATTCTGGAATGCTGTGAAATACAGTGCAATTTAAGAATCAGTTTTCCTGAAAGTCGAAGTCATGGTCACTCCACTGCATGTACAACACAATCTGTGGTTGAAAGAAAAATGAAAAATAGAAAAATGTATTCAATTAAATACATAAATTAATTAAATATATTAAATTAATTTTGTATTAATCCTGATCTGTTGCACACATGGAAATCACTGCACATTACATATAATGTAATTCGTCACTCTTAGTGACATGAAAGCTTACAGGCAGCAGAGTGACCATGACTTCTACTTCTAGGAAAACTGAATCTTAAATTGCGACCTCACACTGGAAATAAAAATTTCAACCAATAAAACTTTCAAAATTTTTGGAACAATCCCATCCTTCCACACATCCCAACAAATAAAACTGATTCTCCCCCTAATTGATTATCATGTTGATTTACAAAGATCCCTCCCCATGTTATGGTCCACTCTAACATCCTGTTTCAACAGCAGAAAACACATCAAATCAATCAAATCAGTGCCTTGAAACCACATTTGATTGAGCATGCCAAGTGTTCTGCTCACAGGCGGAGCAAACAGTTAATATTAAGCAAAGATCTGCAACAATGATCAATAAAAAAAAAAAAAGAAAGAAAAGTGCAAAAAGCTGATAAATACATTTCAAAACCAAAAAATGGTGTAGCTGTTTTTGTGCAAATATCAAGTGTGCAGACATGCTGTGTTAATAAATATGTGCAAACTAGCAGTTACTCAGATCCAATGTTGAGAGATACATATCAGAAAACATGAGGTCCTTGGCCCAAGAAAATCATACTTGAAAACAAGGAAAGAATGACCGCCACTCAGCATTATATTTATCAACATTAAGGACAGTGGACCTTTTTGACTGAAAAAGTGTCAAAACAGTTGTGCTTAAGGTCTGCTGACCGAAAGTCAAATACAGTCTTCATGGGGAGCTGAGTGTCCATCATTCCTACGGAGACTTTTGTTACCGTTATTATCTGTTCTTTTACTAGAGCTGTAATATATGATCATTAATATTTGTGAATAATTAGACATGAAGGTAATGCACAAAATGCAACATGTTACTATGCAGAATTAGATTACTGTTGTGGTCAAGAGAAATTAGTGTGTGCTTGCACTTTCTGCTTATTTCCCAGCCTTAGAAGACAAAGAGACAGTGAGTCACAGCTGGAAACTAAAGATGACTGGCTGTGAACGGGGTGCAGGTTTATGCATGAGAGCGTTTTGAAAGCCGCCCCTGCCCTGAGCCCTCCACCCCCACTAACACTGAAATTTTGGAAATACATTACTTACATTCAGCAACAGTGATACATATGCTGAATTGTATGCGTGCCATTGATAATGTTGCAGTGTTTAAGTACAACTGGACACAAAAAGTAAGGTGAGACATTTAATATAAATGCATTCACAGGTTTGAAAAACACTCCACATTCATGGTCACATTAAGTTGCACACTTTGTAAAGAAGTATCTTTGTACTTTTAGTAATTACAAAGGAGCATAAGAACAGATTCAGTTAATCAATATATAAGGTTTAAATGTTTAAATAGTGTACATGCATGCACAGACAATATTAATAGTACAGATCACAGCTTAGTTTGGGATACAGATTTCATCATCATTGCAGTCACAACCCACATGGCAGTAGACTGACCCAGATCGATGCTTAAACAATAACATTATAATAGTCAGGTTTCAGACTACCCTTTTCAAGTTAAGCATGCTCAGACTGCTTGTGGACGAAGGTTGGAGATGAGGGTGGGGATGGTGTTGGGGTTGCGGACATGGATGTAGTAGACAGCGGCACCTCCAGCCATGACTGTCACGCTCAGCTTAAACAGTCGAGCAGTGATGGAAGGATGATCCTCATCCACCTGCAGAGATACAGGGAAAAGATTGTTTGCATTCAGCACATCCTCTCCATTGATCTCATCGGCAAAATGTTTAGTCAAACGTAGGGAACTCCAGCTTAGTTTTCAGATAACTTTGGACACTTTCTGCACATTTCACCACATTTGCATGCCAAATTAGCAAGGGAGACAATGGCTGCTGCAGACCTTTCTGGTTTTCAGGGGTTGGAACATGCGGTCAAACTGGGTGAAGATTGCTCTGCGGGCCCCCTCCCATTTCCCTGGTCCCATCACACGATACTGGTAGGCAGTGACGGGTCCCCACAGGATCTTTTTGAACAGCGGGTAGTCTGTGAAGAAGAGCCAGGGTAGACTTGGCCGCACTCCAATCTCTCCAGCTAAATTGTCCATGTACGAGACAAAGTCCACCTGCAGCGGTGTCAGCTTGGACACGATGTAGCTGTGGGCGGGATATATCATAAATTAATGCAATATTCCGCTGCAGTATTAATGCAGTGACTCAAAGTTGAACAGAGAACAAAATTTATTCAGGAATTTGAGGGCAATGCTGGCTGCAACTGTAATGAGGCAAATGAAAAAAGATAGTCACTTTTTGGCCATGTCTGTAGTGTCCTTCTCAACAGCCTTTATCATGGCCTGGTTTGAAGGCAGTTTATTGTGTCCTGAGGAACAAAAGACAGAAAAATGAGGGAAATACAAACTGACAAGTGCTTGGAAAGTGCTTAGGCTACAGGTACTGAATACCAAAATGGGCATGTTCCAATGTGAACTGAGATGCTATCAGCGAAATTTCCTCTACTGAACCTTAGCATTGTAGGAGTATGACATCTTTAGTTTAACAAGTCCCAGCCTCATGCTTTAAACACACTGATATGCCTTTCCACCAAAAAAATTCTGGTTCTCAAACTGGTTCGGTTCAAGATTCTTGAAACCAAGGTGCAAACAAAATTTTGGAGTGGAACCACTGCACCATTGATGGTTGGGTGTGCACAACAAAATTGAATACTCTGGCAGCGCTTGACCATGATGCTGTGGTGAGCCAGTCTGCTTGCTGTCACCTGCAGCACAGAACCCGACCCCACATTCCTGTTGGAATAAATAACCAACATAACCTGACCCTGATAGGGTTCAGATTGAGAATAAACTGAAGGAAAAAGCACAGCTGCTGCCCATAGAATGTAAAATGTAAAATATTTTTATATGTGACATGTATGCAAGTGTGATGGAATCTCTCTTTAGTCTTACATAGATAGATAGATAGATATAAACTTTATTAATCCCCGCAGGGAAATTACAGTGCCATAGCAGCAGAAAAAACAGCCACACACAACACAATAGAGACAGTAAAACCACATTAAAAACAGACTAAGAAGTGCAGTAAGATAAATAAGTGAATAAATAGTGAAATAAATAAAATACAATGAAGTAAAATAGTAAAATACGATGAAGACCAGAGGCTGAGGCACTATAGGCAATCGATGGGGCAGTAACTAAATAAATAAAATTAAATAAATAAACCTATCTTTTTAGAGCAGAGTTGAAGAGCCTGACTGCACTGGGTAGGAACGATTTTCTGTGCCGCTCTGTTAGGCAGCGGGGCTGTATCAGTCTATGGCTCAGGTTGCTCTTTTGCCTGTTTATTATGTCATGGAGGGGGTGGCAGGGGTTGTCCATGATGGTCAGTATTTTGGACAGTTGTCTCTCTGCCACCACATCCTCCAGTGAAACCAGCGTTGAGCCAATTATGTTTCCAGCTTGGCAAAAACATTTTTAACCAGACCACAAAGTTTCTTGCTAGTCACCTTCATCTTTCCTTGTTGAACGATACGCACTCACTCGGTTCGCATATGACAACTTCTATTTTCTGGTCCCAGCTGAGAACCAAATTTTCAATTCGGGAGCCAATCCATATCTGTTGGAAATGCAAAGAATGGTTCAAAATTTGGTGCCCAAACCAGAACGGAACCGGTTCTTTGTTGGTGGAAAAGGGGGTATGACTGATGCTGATTTATAAACGATGCGCAGCCTCACCTTTGAAGACGCGTGTCACCCAACGGGCCTGCAATTCAGCCTGAGGCATAATAGCTCCGAGGGCATGGATGAAACCCACAACAGCCAGAGTGGGGTGCTCCAGGTTAGGGGGGAACACATGCTTGTACAGACCCACACGGTGGCCAGATTTGTACATGAGATTGCTCGGCAGGAAGGGGAAATCGTAGTTGTATCCTGTGGCAAACACAATTGTATCCACCTACAGCAGAGGAAAGAGATCAGAGCTTACTGGTGTTTTACTTCAACAAGAAATTTGATATTTAATGCCTACAGCTGTATTACATATAAACAAAGAAATACTCCTCTGACCTTTTCCACAACACTGCCATCCTCAAACACCACAGTGGAACCACAGATCTCCTTCACATTTGGTTTGACAATGACAGACCCAGACAGGATCTTCATAGGCAGGTCATCGTTGATCACTGGGATCTGACTGAACAGCCTGTTGGGTTGGGAGGCAGAGGAGGAGGGGAAAGATTGAGTCTAATTTTCTAGTAACTTATATAGTATAAAGTAGAATAAAGTATAAAGACTGATTTAGTGATGCTGTCCATGTCACTGTCTAATACTGTCTACAGATATAGACACCCCTTGCTATCAAAGTGATAAGCATTAAAATTTATAGCCTCAGATCTGACCCACTTATCTTGCCAGATTTAACTCCTAACACCAAAACGCAAAATGTAATTGTTTCAATTTATTTGATTTCCTGCACACTTCCACAATAATACGAGTCAAATGTTATGCACAATATTATACAGTACAGTGTAAGCTGTGTTACAAGAAACCACAAGAGAACCAGAACTTTTTTTGGCTCCAAATGTCCTACCTGTGTTTGGGCTTGAGTGCATACATGGTGTGGTCATACATGGTGTTGAGTTTTTTCTCACCAAACCAATTGAAAAAGTTCATCGGCAGCAGCTGGAAAAGGATGTGGACAAAACGAGTGTTGTACTTCATGTCCACTGGCAGGCCGTTGTCAGAGACCTGACGGATGACCCAAGCACCGCGACGGGTGCTTACGTACACCTAGAGAGGCCAGGGAGAAGAGCAGCCAGGCAGAGAGACAGAGAGAAAAAAGAACATGAATGAATGGATTTTATTGCAACAATCACTTCTATGAATGCAGAAAAAGAGTGATCAAACATGACTTTCCAACCTGCTCTGCAACTCTGCTGCTCTCCACAGCAATGTCACCCCCAGAGTTACCGATGCCGATGACCACCACTCTTTTCCCGTACATGTCCTCAGGCCCCTTGTAGTCCCAGCTGTGGAAGTATTTCCCTTCAAATTTGTCGATCCCTGCAATACACACAGTTGTTCAATTTCAGCAAACTGATGACTTCATGTACTGGAAATCAGATAAATTCCTTTTTTTTTTTTAAACAGATTGTCTCACTGAGATCAAGACCTCTTTTTTCAGGAGAGACCTGGATACATAAAACATTCACAATCCCCTGGGACAAAACATCACAAAGCAGTCTAGCGTGACTGTGCAGCAATCATACACCAGGCAAACAACGATTAAACATAACAATTACATGTGCAACATTTGACACAGCACTGGAAGGAAACAGTTCAGAGATTATTGGCGTTGAAAGTAGTAGATCTAGTGATCTGTTGCCATAATTAAAAAAATTTAAGACTGAAGTGGGAGCACAGACATTTCAGAAGTTTATAAAACACGAGTGCCATTTTCCTTTCTGTAGAATACCACCTAACTTTCTCATGCAAGCGGTAACTAAGAAATTTATCACCTGATTTAAAGCATATTACACTGCATCAAGAGGTTTGAAAATGGAAGATGAAGCATGCTTATATAAAAATCTCCATTGTTTATGAACTGAATAATGGTCTCCCTGGCTGTGAGAGTCAAGACTGTGGTGCATGAAACCAGTGGGTCAAAGAGCAAAAGAGTCTTTGAGACAAACAAAGAGACAAAATACTTGTTCCTTCCTAGTTTCCTCTCCTTCCCTCTTTCTCATCAGTGAACAAACATTCAGCTTGAACTCTTCATTACACAGTTTCATTTACAGGGGCTGAAAACATGCACTTGGTATGTGCCTCCCCAGTCAAAGTAGCCTCTGTTTGTAGATGTCGTCTTTACCTGGGAAGTCTTTGAGTGGCAGGTGAGGGTAGGTGTAGTGACCAGCGCAGCAGATAACTGCATCGAAGACGTGCCTCTCCTCCTGTCCATCCCTGTTCTCAGTCACCACCTCCCATTGACCAGTGCGAGAATAATCTGGCCTCGGTTTCACACTCTTCACTGTGGTCTGAAATTTAAAAAAAAAAAAAAAAAAAAAAAAAAAAAGCATAAAAGTGATTATTTTATACATACACCTTACACCAGTTAAATCACCTCATTTAATTAACCACAGACTCTGTAGGCAATCTTATTACCTGGAAGCGAATGTGCTGCAGCAGCTTGAAGTGGTCTGCATACATCCGGAAGTAGTTCAGGATTTTGGAGTGGTGCATATAATTGGGGTAATCGGCAGGAATGGGGAAGTCACTGTAGCACATCATCTCCTTGGAAATGTTGATGGTGAGGGAGCGGTATATACTGGCTCGGTTGGGCTCTGACACTTCCTGAAGAGGGACAGTTTGAAAGGGCAGATGTTAACAAAAACAAAAAAGCAGGACAACAATTGCATTTGTTAGCAGAAAAACAGAATGTTCATAAGGTCAACAGAAGCTCATTTTTAGCTCATGCAACCACATAATTAGTGTAGGGTATAAACAAAACAAGTTTTTGTTTCGCTAATGAGGGTCTTGCCTTGAATTTCCACAGCCCACCCATATCATCACTGCTTTCAAAACACGTGGGCACCATCCCCTCGTCCAGGCATGCCTTTATGCTGGTCAGACCGGAGGGGCCAGCCCCGATCACTGCAACCTTGTGCACCATGCTGGTGGAGAGGTGGGCAGAGAGAGGAGAGTTAAAGTTAACATGAGCCTGCTTGCATTTTCTGGTAGAAAGGGGAAAATATTGCACTGTTGTAAAGGTAATGCAATGTTAACTCCTGATGCATTATATAATTACAACATGTCAGTCAAATAATTGTTTCACTAATAACACTCCTAGCAAATTTGGATCGACTAATGTATCAGGGCAATTCTGAATCCTGTGATTTTCAATTCCATTCAGAACTGCCCAGGAGATTGTTCAACAACATGAATAATGTCATGAAAGTTTGTGCATAATAATACTTCTAGCATTTTTAATTGCACTAAATTAAATCGGGAACATTCTCCCAGCAGATGAACAGATTTTCGCTACTGTGGAGAAGAAAGAAAACAGAGATGGCAAAATAAAAATCTAAAGTCCTAGCTTGACTTTGCATCAATACTCAGATATAATTACCATAAAGAGCAAAAAAAAAAAAAAAAAAGCTCACTTTAACTTAACAAATTACCTTCAAAATCTGTGATGTACCAGAAAGTAAGAGTGGCAGGCTCTTTCTTACCTTGATTGTTGCTCTGCAGCTCTGTAAGTGTACTGGGATGAGTTTCAACAGAGCACCGCCTTTTATACTGAATCAGTGACAGAAAATGTCATTAAAAAAAAAAAAAAAAAAAAAATCATCTCCTAAAAAGGAAAGTATCAAGTTTAGCTGTGTTTACTCAGGTCCAACTTGGACTAAAGTTCAACTTCTCTTGTCCGGTGGTCACCTGGTAATCAGAGGGCTCCAGGTTTGATACCTTGCTCCTCCACAGAGCATGTCAAGGTGTCCTTGAGCAAGACATTGAACCCCTAACTGCTCCTGATGGGCAGCTCGGCACCTTGCATGGTAACCTCTGCCACCAGTGTGTGAGTGTGTATGGGTAAAGTGCTTTGACTGGTTGGAAAAGTGCTATAGAAATGATTGTGATTTTCCTTCTCACCCAAGTCCCTACATATGTGCCAGAGGAACGCTGATGGGGTACCAAAACATAAACTGCAGCACTAGATACTACAGCTAATTTGGAACCCTGCCAAATCTGATAATCCTCTTGAGTTTAGTTTTTTCTTCTTCTCTCTGACTCTTTCACTTTATTACAGCCAGCAGTGGTCTGGAGCTTATGGCTCACAAGCCAGTTCTAGCTCTTTGCCAGAAGTCATGTGGCTTTTCACAGGAATTGTGTGTCAAAAAGAACACAAATTAAAATAGCAAAATTCAAAATTACTACTATGGGTTTCTTTCTCTCTCACAAACACACTGACGACCTGCAAGGAGTAGGCAAATAGTCTGCTCATCATTATTTTATACAGTTTGTAACCTATGTTAAGCACTGCTCTGACACTTTTTAATGTTTTCTCCTGTTTGTCTGCTGTGTTCTGTTGACTTCCTTGTCAGCAGTGGGTAAACTTGCCCAAAAAAACTCAATGCATGTCTTGGGTTTTTTCACCAATAATCAGAGTGACCACAGCCACAACAGGATAAAAACAAACAACCACAGACAAACAAGTGAGCAAGACAGAAATGGGATAGAAGTGGGAGCGCTGATGGGGTACCAAAACATAAACTGCAGCACTGGATACTACAGCTAATTTGGAACCCTGCCAAATCTGATAATCCTCTTGAGTTTAGTTTTTTCTTCTTCTCTCTGACTCTTTCACTTTATTACAGCCAGCAGTGGTCTGGAGCTTATGGCTCACAAGCCAGTTCTAGCTCTTTGCCAGAAGTCATGTGGCTTTTCACAGGAATTGTGTGTCAAAAAGAACACAAATTAAAATAGCAAAATTCAGAATTACTACTAAGGGTTTCCTTCTCTCTCACAAACACACTGACGACCTGCAAGGAGTAGGCAAATAGTCTGCTCATCATTATTTTATACAGTTTGTAACCTATGTTAAGCACTGCTCTGACACTTTTTAATGTTTTCTCCTGTTTGTCTGCTGTGTTCTGTTGACTTCCTTGTCAGCAGTGGGTAAACTTGCCCAAAAAAACTCAATGCATGTCTTGGATTTTTTCACCAATAATCAGAGTGACCACAGCCACAACAGGATAAAAACAAACAACCACAGACAAACAAGTGAGCAAGACAGAAATGGGATAGAAGTGGGAGGCTAAGGGAGCAGCAGCGGCCGTGCAAGCTATATAGTGAATGAAGGTTTTGAATCACTGCAACCATCAGTCATAACTGTGCACCAAAAATTTTTGGCTGACAGACCCAGTAGTTTGTGAGATTAGCTGTGGACAGACACACCGGGCCAAACACATGATCTCCTCCAGGCTGCTGTGTGGCGGAGACAATTATGCCTGTAACGGCATACAGTTCATACAGATGATAAATAATGGCATGACATGTTTTCAAACGTGTTCTCTATTTTTTATTAAAAAGTCACAACTACAGTCAAATCATTCAGCAGTAAACCTTCCCAACTCAGGGAATATTAAACAGCAATAATTGTAACCACATTCAACTCCACTGAACATTGAACAGTAGTATCAAATGATTAAATATATATCATATATATACACACATTCTTGTCAAGATACTTCAGTGTAAGTATTATACAGTAAACACACAACAGTGTAATTTATAGTACATGGCTGGCAAAAGAGTGCAGTGCAATGTGATGGAGCTGGCTCTGAGTTTGGATTTAGACTTTACAGTTTGGGCATTCAGTTATTTTTGGAATAAATGTGATGAAAATTGATAAAAGAAACAAAATGCATCTTTCCTTATTGTGGTCATTCTCAACCTCTGAGTAAACAGGAACATGGAATGTGAAAATTGTATTTCTAATACACAAAACATGTTAGTGCTCATTGTGATCAACACGTTTTCTTCTTTGCAGTGTCTCTAGGCTTCTTACAACAATTAAAAAGCAAAACAGCCCGACAAGTAATAATAAAGATCATCATTTGGTCTCAGAATTTTGCATTGTGTGATTTATGTTTGACATGTGAGGACACAGATAGGAATCAGACTGTTTGCAGTGGTTGTGGTCCACTTGCTGGTCGAGGAAGCTTAATTTTAAAAGCCCAAGTTTGCACTTAGGAAATCACTGGTCAATTATTGCCAAAACAATGTACAGCATCTAAGAAGTCAATAAAACATTCAACAGCTGGTCATCAGAGTACCAGGGGAAAGTCTGCTCGATTATGTCACCTCATATCACACGCTGGTGCCAACTGGCACCAGGCACAAAAAGTTGCTCACAGTCAGAGACAGAAGTTTAAACAGTTCTCAAAAGGTATTTAATGCTGTAAAAACTCTCTCTGACACGTTTTCCCCCCCACAAATTTGTAGCCATTTCAAACATGTTTCATCACAGGATGGGAGAAACCATATTTCACATTTCTGACCAATTTCCTCATCAACAGCCAAACAAAATTGGAAGTAAATGCTTCGCTGCAACTGACTGGGAGTTGGCTTCTGAACGGGCTGTGAGAGACAGTGAGGAAAGATGTGGTTCTGATATTCAAAGGGATGTGAGGACACTTTCTGAGGTGAGGGAAAGGGTCGGTACCTGCTGCTGGGCAACTTATTAGAAGGAAGCAGAAAATACAATTCATCTGCTTGGTCCTGAAAGAGATACTGAGAGGAAAGATCAGAGAAAGCACAGTAAGGGGGACTGGAGCGAGATACTGTGGAGGAAGGAAAGAGGGAAAGCAGGGCAAATTAGAAGAGAAAGAAACAGTGAGTCACAGCAGGAAACTAAAGATGACTAGCTGTGAATGGGGATATGCAACAGGGGACCAACACTGTTTTAAGATTTCATATATTCCTGGGGTCTGCCAAGGTACATGCCATGAGCTTGTCTGAACCTCTACATTGTATGCCAGCCTCACAGAAAAAATACAATAAAGCTCCACAATAAACAATGCAGTGCCTCCTTTGTTACACTATTTTATATATATATTTACAACTGTCCCACTTTCATATTGAAGCAAAAGGAAAAGGAATCAGTATGAAATAAAGACAAGCATATCTCTAAAAAAAAGCCATCTATTTAAAATATGAACTAAAAAAAAAAAAAAGAAAAAGAAAAATCCAGATTCTGTACCACATCAGAATAAAAATAGACAAGGGTTTAAAAGTTGTGGAAAAGCTCTATTGCATAATATATTTAGAATTTAGCTTAACTATTTAAAAAAATTATCATTTTTTTTCAGATTTTCATAGATAACTGCAAATAAGCAGAATGTTGTTGTTGTTTAGATTAAGATGCACAAGCAACAATGTAAAAGTTACCAAAAATTAAATTAGCTTGCTTGACCCAATTAAGTTCAGAGATTTGTTAGAAGTATGATTTTCTAGCTATTGGGAAAAAGGCAATATCAGATGGCAAAATGAAATATCACTCTAAGTCTGAGGCCCAAAGCACCTAAAACATTAAACTTTCAGCACGCCCTAAAGATTGACCAAGGGGTCAACGGCCTCCGTCACAGGCCACATGCCAAGAACACATCTGTGTTACAACATTTTAGTCACTGGCGTCACTGGAGTCTCAACTCTTGGAAATATTAATGTGCTCACCCGTATCCCAGGACATTCAGCTTTAAACCTGTTTTTACACACACACACACACACACACACCAGGCAGGTCACTCACTGAGGGAACTGTGTGGTCTCAATGGGATGTGAGGGGATTTTGGGCTGCAGGTTGAATTCTTCATGTGAATACTTAAATGGATAGGGTACAGCACATGATATAGTATATGGTTTATGTACGGTTGGCGGCAGGTTTGCAAGGTCCAAAGAAAATATAAATTATCGCTCTTCCAGAAAATAAAGACTTTGAAGTATTTCAGCAGCATTTTTCCTGTCGAGTGACTTCCACAATAAATAAGGACTGAAAAAATGCACTGAAAATGTAGCCTCTCTGCTTCCACTATGGTGATCACAAAGGGATTATTTTTTATTTTCTTTAAAAATAACTAGTTTCTTGTCACCTGTAAATGAACCACATATCCAAAATAATCTGAAGAAGAGTTTAGTGTCCAAAACTACTGCAGAATATAAAAATCACATCACAAAAATAAACAAAAAAGTAATAGATGACAAGAAATGTTGAGCTATTTTCCAGTGGAAAGGACATTTAGTCCAAACAAAGTAAATGGATTTAATACTTATGCAAACTATCATTTGATTTTACTTTTTTCATCATTTGATTTTTTTTTTCTCAAAAGTCTACACCATGTTCAGAGGTAATCTAGGCATAATTCCTTATTTACATTTCAGTTCATGGCAATGATTAATGAACCTTGGCAGCACCCCAGTCTGTTTCATAAATTAAACATTTAGTCGACCTGAATGGCAGCGTGACGCTGACCGCTGTCAAGGCCCCAGGTTTCTGATGTGGGGAAATGACGTGTGCAGTAACACACATTTAACCAGCAGTTTCAAAATGTCTACTAATGACTAAACCAAGTATGTCATCATAAAATTATTGTCAAACATGTCAAAAATTAATCAGTACAATGCACACTGCACATCTATTGTACATCGTTTTCCCACTGACATTTAGTCATACAGCTCTAAAGCATTCTGCTTCAAAAACGTTACAAACTCATTTCCAAAGTTCTTCACAAGTTTATAAACCTGTTTCACAGTCATTTTTTTTTTGGGTGAGAATGAAACAAAGAACATGTGAGTAAGCAGAAAGTGAGTAAATGCACTGTTAAAAATAGTTTCCCATAGTATTTACTTAGTCACATAGAGTTTTATGTCCCCTCTCCTCCTGTGCAGAGGAGAAAACTTCAGCATTAAGGTTAAACTAAAATCTCCTTTCCTCCAGTGACTACACTTTTGGCTGGTCCCCGGTGATTGGGTATTGGGTGTTGTTGCATCCCATCAAACCACACATATCACCACTCCTGCATTCCATTCAACAGAAAAAGAGATGAGGACGGTGAGAAAACACACACAAACACACACAGCTAGAAAGCTGACTATCACTGTCACTGGTGTTCGGGTGTAGGCAGTGCATGTGAACTTGTCGGGCTTTATTTTTCTTAAATCCTGCGTCTTTAGGTATTACGACAGCTTGCTTGTGGATGGATGGGTAAGTGCAGTCGTGTGTATATTTTAGCAAATAGTGTTTGAAAGAACGGCTCATTACTTTATACTGAAGACTTTGATTATGCACCACTCTACACTTAGTACCTTGACTCAAGGTCAAGTCCACTCAGTTTACACATTTTCCTCCTCACTAATGAAAATAACAGGCCTGACAAATGATTGGTAGGTAAATTCTTAATCCACAAATAACAAACAAGTGTGCATCTCCATGTACATGGAACAGTGCCTCAGCCACATCACCTGATTTCAGTGCCCTCACCTCAGTCCTGTATCTCAGGCTAGCTGTCCCAGCAGCCCTTGCAGGACTTGAGGTGAGAGCCAGAGCATCTCCACCAGGTTGTACTGGCAGTAGCCCATCCAGAAACCAAACACCACATCGGTCACATTGTGCCTGCCCAGCAGCACCCGACTCAGGCCCACCATGCTGGCCCACAACAGAACCAGCACCCGCAGGGGGGCAGCCAGGACCAGGTGTGCCAGCAGGAAGCGCCCACACATGGCAGCGCGGGTGGCGTGGCCAGAGGGGAAGGAGTACCGGTCCACAGAGAACGTGGCAAACATGTCCATTCGGTTATGGGCTGGCCGGCGCCGACGTACCACTGCCTTGACAATGCCAACCAGGACCAGATCCAAAAGCAGAGCTGAGAGGGAAGAGAGGAGAGAGAGAGAGAGAGAGAGAGAGAGAGAGAGAGAGAGAGAGAGAGAGACAAAAACTGTTTGAGACACATACAATAGCAATAAACAATATAGTCAGAGCACACAATGGCAACAAACACAGTTTTGTGCTCAAGATGTGTATGTGGCTTGAGCACACAGTGATGTAAACATCAACACAAAAAACCAATAGCAAACACACAAAGGTCCCTTAATTACACTGACAGAGGTTACAGACAAGAAATGTAACATCTCAATAGTCCATAACAATAATTGAACCTTGCTTTCATTATTTTTGTATCCCTGGTGCAGATCTGTGTCACGGCTGCTATAAAAAGATAGTAGGTTTAAAGAGCAAGATTGTGTTATCATGGCACGCAGCCTCTTTCGTTGGGATTACACAAGCCTCCACAGGCACCTGTCTCCAACAGATTGTTACAGGTAACACACTTTTCATCCCATTGCCAAAGCCTCCAGTCAGGAGCCACACACTCTGCAGTGCGCAATTGTGAGTCCACCAGCTTCTGATGTGGGCGCAAGGGGAGACAAAAGAGGCTGGAGAGGGAGAGTGACAGAGACGGAAAGAAAGAAGGAGAGACAAGATAGGGAGAAATAAAGTCTTTTAATCCCCGAGGAACTGCTATGCTAGACCGTGGGCGAGGAGCTGACGTGCACACAGTTTTTCAGCATATGCAGCATTTCACATCAACACTGAGACGTTCTTAGGCACGCACTTGTACCACACACACATACACATACACAAAGCACTATACAGACTGATGTACAGGTTTACTGGGCTGACAGCGAGGCAGGCACAGAGCAACAGAAGCTGCAGCATATCGTGTACCCATCCAGCCCCACAGGTCGGCATCACCAGCAGGCAGGAGGAAGATCTAGTGGTAAATATTTCATGACTCTGCGGGCAGCTTTTCACTGGTGACATAAATTCTACCCCTTTATCTAAAACTATTAACCCTCAGGGTGCCCGGGGAGGAAGTGGCCCTAGGGCAGCAGCAGCACTGCTTGAAAACAGCGAATTCCCTCCTCACTGAGTCAAACAAGACTCCTCTCTGGGGAAAAACCACCTTCATCCCTTTAGCTTCCTAACACAGGAGCTCATCTTTAGGTACATACTGCAGGCATGTTGCGAGAGATGTCTCACTCGGGCATTCTCTCGGGCAAAAACACAACACTACAAAGAGGTCAAAAAATTTTAGGGCACAAAAATTTAGCTCATAGCCACAAAAAAGTTGACCTACTGCAAAGACCTACTGCCCAGTAAACCTCAACAAACCTATATATGCTGACAAATTCCTCCAGCCCTTGTACTTCATCTTCACCTCAATTACAAAAGACTCTGTATTTTATAAAATACAGAAATCTGCTCAACTAAGAGGATTTTTATCTGTTTGTCACCGTGGATGTTGCCTATTTGTACACAAAAGTCCCATTAAAAGGGTAGAGGGGAGTTGCAAGCAGTTCAAACCTTTCAAACAAGAGAATCCAGCGTTGGATATCTAAGACACGCTGCGTGAACTGCTCCGTCAATATTTCAGTCTGAAAAACTAAACTAAACTAAACCTGAATTCAAACTTCTGTGTGTACCTTAAAGTGACTTTCACTTTAAGGTACTAATAGCTGGTAATCTATGCAGGATTGTGATTTCTACTCTCAACAAACTCCAGGACAGAGAGTTTTGATATCTACAAATTATGGACACACTGTCTGCTAGTAATATCATTTCACATACAAAACAGGAAAAGATTTCATCATCCGCATACTGGAAAAATAAACCAATGTGTGTTTGAAGGCCAAAAGTCTGCAGGTTTTCAGTTCAGCTGAGTTCAGTGACTAATCGACCCCTTTCTCTGCATACATGTGCACATATGTTTATATTCAGATATCTGATAAGGTACTCTAGTGTACAGCTTTGTGTACTTAAATGAATTCTCTTTTATATTATATGTATTTCGCAACTCTTCTCTGCAGGATGGTCATGTGAGCAATGGGTATATCTAGGAATCGTGGGTATATAAGATGTGTCAGATGCTCGCATGAAGTCTAGCGAACAGCACATTGCCTAAAACGTAGCTTTTTTTAAAATATAAAAATCACTGATGCATTAAATAAGTTCTTATAGGAAGCTATGATGACACAGAATTTGTTTTGATTCTTTCAGTCTAGGCCGCCTGTTGAGCAAGTCCCTGAGCCACCTCTCCCTGGACCTGGCTGTGGTTTTCCATGCTGCAGCCTCCACAGAGACTCAGCGGGCCACGGAGGCTGAGGTCAGCTGGACGGCTCCCTCTGGAGGCAGAGGTTAGTCCTAACACAGGATATCCCATGAACACTTGGACTGTTTTAACAACATACTACACATGATTCAGCTATACAGTATCAGAGTATGGGTGTATTTAGGTGTGTTGCTGAATCAGGAGCACTGCGTTTTTCCACTGAATCCTAGCTGACTGGTTCAATTGTAGACTAGAACACAACTTGGTTCCACCTGTCCTTCAGGTTTTTGTCCCAGCTCTACGCCTGCACACCTGATCCAAGTAATGGCTGCATATGTTCCTGACTGGATCAGCTGTGTAGAGATAACACTGGGTCACAAAGTGGCAGGACAGGCTGAGAAATGCTGTATTAATGGTGGGATGAAAAACAAGAGGTAGGAGTGGAAAATCAGGAGGAGGAGACAGAAATGGAGCAAAGCCCGAGTGAATGACAGATGGCATATGCAGGTGGGAATCAGCCGGGGGAGGAGAGCAAAATAGGAAAGGAGGTGTATGGGTGAGATGTGTTCTCTGAATGAAGGAGTGGGACGTGACAAACCAGGACAGAGGAAGAACAGGGGGCCGGGACACAAATACTGCATCACTGGTGCATTTTCGTTTTTCCCCTTTAAAGTCTTTGTTTAAAACGCTGCCTCTGCCGGAAAAGCAATTCACCATGTGAATTCGGGATCATATGGCTCGATCGAGTGGAAGACAAGGAAAACACAGATAATGCAAACAACAAATGGAAAAAACATAAATAGTAGCTGGTTTTTTTTTTTTTTTTTTTTTTTTTACCCACGAAAAGGTTGAGCATGACTTCTTGTCCTGCAGCGCTGTCGCTCTTGTAGAGGCAGTAGGCGGTCCCAGCCAGCCAAGGGATGCCATGTCCCGATATCTCTATCAGTTTCATCAATGGGCGAATGCTGCCCCAGGAGGAGTCTTCACAAGCGCACACCCCCAGCCGCTTGGAGAGCCACAGGTCGATGGCGAGCAGGGAGCTGAGCGCTACGCCGATGATGGACGGGTTGAGGCGGATGGAGTCCTCCTCGGGAAGCCCCTGGCCGCCTGTTGATCCCGTGGAGGAGCCGGAGCCCCGACGCCGAGTGGGGCTCTCCGAGGCGCGGAGCCGGGCGGTGGCCGGGTCGGAGCCCTGCCGCTGGAGCAGGTGCGGCGGCGGGGCCCGGTTTAACGACATGAACTCGTAGCGCCCGTTGGAGCTGCCGAGCACCGGGCTGCCTCCGCTGCGTCCGGCGCTCCTGCTGGCTTTAGGAGACGGCATCTGGTCTGCTCTTTTCGGCGTGGACAGCTCGGTATAATCCAGTCGCACCACAGTGTCAGATTTTCTGCAGTGCCGTGCGGGTCGTAGCTCTCCTCAGTTCATCAATTTAACGTTTGACAATTCATTTCACGTTCAGAAACACTTTTCACAAACGCCATCTTTGTTGTTCGTGCCGCAAAGGTTCTTCTTCTTCTTCTTTGGGTTTTTATTGGCGGATTGCAATCTTACCTTGAAGGTGCATACCGCCACCTACTGAACCGGAGTATGTAGAATGTATGCTAATTTATATTACTTCATGTCTATTATTAAAAAACAAACAAGAAAAAAAAAAAAAAAAAAAAAAAAAAAAAAAAAACACTATATTCTACAAAATAAACCTGTGTTATATAAATAAGCTATTACCTCTCTTTGTACCTCCCACACCTTATCTCCCTGTGTTCCCAATATCCCTAACATAGTCCATTCCCTTCCTGCCTCTCTAACTCTTTTTTTTAATCTAACCCTTTCTTCGTAATATCTATTGCAGTGCATTAAAATATGTTCTACATTTTCAGTTGTATTACAAGCTGAGCAATTTTGTGATTCCACTTTTCCCAATAAAAATAGTGTCTTATTTAAACCCGTGTGATCGAACCTCAACCTTGATAACACTACCTCCTCTCTTCTATTTCTTCCCTTAATATTCTGTACTTTGATTGTGTTTTGTATACTGTAGTATATTCTGCCCTTACTGTCCTCATTCCACTTCTTCTGCCAAAATTCTGATATTTTTGAGTTGATTAGTGTTTTTCCCTCACCTTTCCCAAACGGTATATTAATTATATGTGTCTTGCTAAGTGCTCTTTTTGCCACCCTATCTGCACATTCGTTTCCTTTTAATCCTGCATGAGCAGGTACCCAGCAAAATTCAATCTCAATCCCCATTTTCTGGACTCTATACAGGCACTGAAGGATTTCAAACATTAGATCCTCTCTAATTGACTTTATGTTCTGTAAGCTCAGTAATACTGCTGCAGAGTCCACACACATCACCACCCTATCAGGTCTCACCTCCTCCACCCACTGAAGCCCAAAAATGACTGCCATCATCTCCGCTGAATAAACTGACAATTTATCTGTTATCCTATTGCTTAGATGAATTTGAAAAAGTGGGATGTAAACTCCTGTACCAACATGATCATTTTGATCTTTTGAACCATCAGTAAATATTTGTAAATAGTTATAGAAATTATTCAATATATATTGATTTGCACAATGTCCTATTTCCCTTTCCATCCAGTCCTTTCTGAGTCTCATAATACTAAAGTCAACTTTAACTTTAGGAAAAAGCCATGGAGGAATATTGCTTAATGGCAAAGAGGAATTAAAACAGATTTCTTTAATACCATATTTTTCAATTTTATCTTTTATCTTCCATCCAAAACTATTTCCCTTAAACCTGTTATATTCCCAGCATTCATTTATGACACTTTTGACGTTTTCGTCCCCACATCCTCTTAATCTTATCCAATATACCAGTGATAATTTGTCTCTTCTGAACTCTAATGGACTTTCACCTGATTCCACCAGCACTGCGTTATTTGGAGTTGTTCTCATTGCACCAATACAGAGTCTTAAGGCTTTGTTTTGCATTCTTTCAATTTTGTTTAAGTGTGATTTGGCTGCTGCTCCATAAACAAAACATCCATAATCTATTGCTGATCTCATCAAAGCCTTATATATGTCTATTAGTGCCTGCTTATCTGCTCCCCAGTCGTATCCTGATATAGCTCTCATTAAATTAATCACTTTTTTGCATTTTGTTTCTAGTTTTTCAACATGCAGCTTCCATGTACACCTTTCATCAAGCCACATCCCCAAGTACTTGAATTCCTTTACTTTTTCTATAGGTTGTCCATATAAAGTAAGACTCTGTTCCTCTATTTTTCTCTTCTTGGTAAAATACATGTAACAAGACTTACTGGGTGAAAGTTTAAATCCCGAATTGTATGACCAATGTTCTACTTTTTGAATAGCCTCCTTTATCTTTTCAAAAACACTTTTATCATCTCTCCCTCTGATCCATATGGCTCCGTCATCCGCATATAAGGATGAACAGATCCTTCTATCTAGGTTCATGAAAATATCATTAATCATAATATTGAATAATATTGGACTAATAACACTTCCCTGGGGAATGCCATTCACTATATCAAATTCATTTGACATCTCCGTTCCTACTTTAACTCTAAACTTTCGTTCAGAAAGAAAATCTAGTACCCAGTTAAACAACCTTCCATTAATACCCATTTTATTCATTTGGATTAACAGCCCTTCTCTCCACATAGAATCATAGGCTTTTTCAATGTCAAAAAAAACAATTATCATCAATTGTTTCATTTTAAATGTTTTCTCTATTTCATTACTAACTTTTACAACAGCATCCATGGTTGACCTTGCTTTCCTGAAACCATTCTGATATGATGCCATAAGTCCTCTCTGCTCTAATATATAATTGAGTCTCTGAACCAATATCTTTTCCATCCATTTACACAAGTGCGATGTTAAGGCAATGGGTCTGTAGTTTCCAGGGTTATTTGGATCTTTACCTGGTTTATTAAAAGGCAAAATAAGTGCAGTCTTCCAATTTTTTGGTATGATTCCTTCTCTCCATATCTTATTAAATAAGTCCAGTACAAGTTTCAATACTTGATCAGGTAAATTACGAAACATTATATAGCTTAACTGGTCCTGACCTGTTGCTGTATTCCTAGTTCCATGCAATGCTATTTCTAACTCCTTCCTAGTCAGGTCAACATCAAGGTTTGAATTCACATTACTTTTCTTTCTAATTATATTCTGATTTTCTCTTAATATTTCCTCTTTCCTCTTTTTATGTTGATCATCCAAATGACTTCCACTATGTATCTTGGCAAAAACCTTACCCAGTAAGTGAGCCTTTTCTTTATCAGTTATAGTTATTATTTCTCCATCCTCTAATACTGGTATTTTGGTGTACTTCCTTTTACCACTCATTTTCTTTAACATATTCCATACATCCCCTAATTTTACTTCTTTACCGATTGTACCACAGTATGTTCTCCATGTATTCTTTTTACTGGCTTTTATAATCTTCCGAGCCAAGGCTTTTTTCTTTTGATAATCTATTAAGTTTTCCTGATTCAAGTTACTCCTCAGTACTCGTAGAGCTCTATTTCGTTCTTTAACAGCTTTAGTACAATCTTCATTCCACCATGGTACAGATTTTCTTTTTCCAGTTATACTAGTCATGGGTATGCTCTTCAATGCAGCATTCAAAATCAAATTAGTCACTACTGAAGTGCATTCTTCTATATTTCCATCCATTGAAATTTCGCTAGCTTTCTCTATACATTCTTCTTGGAATTTTCCCCAATCAGCTTTTTCAAAGCACCATTTCTTTGTCTTGTATCTTTCTTGTGAGAAATTATTAAGGTTTATAGAAAACCTAATTGGGAAATGATCACTTCCTATACTAGAGTTCTCATCAATATTCCATTCAGATGAGCATACTAAGGTTCTTGACACAAGTGTTAAATCGATGCAAGATAGACTATTCCTATAAACATTTATTCTCGTTCCTTTGCCATTATTGATACAAACTAGTGATCTTTCTTCCAATAACTCCTCCACCACATTTCCATTGCTATCTGTGTGTTGGCTTCCCCATAGACTGTTGTGTGCATTAAAATCCCCACACCATATTTCCTTTTCATTATCATGCTTGATTTTATTAAACATTTCCACACTTAACTTCTTACATGGGTTGTAAAAGTTGATTATCTTATATTTAACATTTGCGTTGCACACTTCAATAATTACACATTCTATGTCTGCTGGTGATGTTAACCTTCGAAACACTATGTTATTTTTAACAAAAGTCACACAGCCACCTCCTTGATTATCTATCCTGTCATGTCGAACTGAGATATATCCTGGTACAATAAAATCAAGATGAGGCCTTAACCAAGTTTCTTGTACACATAAGATATCTGGTCGAGGTTTTAATTCTGATATGTATTTTTTAAACTCTTGTCCATTAGCAATAAGGCTTCTTGCGTTCCATTGTAGTAAATGGATCACCATAAGAAGGATGTTAATCATTACCCTGGGATCCTCCATCTATGTTTGTTCTCAACATTTCATGAATGTCTTCTGCTCTCAGATCATGGATATCTAGGAGCTCTTCTGCTGCATTCACCACTGTCTTGATTCTATCACTTTTTTTCTCTTGCTTAGTAGCCACATTGATTATTTTACAGATAAAGGCAACAAAACTTTTCTGATCCACTATCAGTGAATCCTCTTTAACCTTACATATATGTGCACATTGCATCACCGGAGTCACTGGAGCCTTATCTGCTACATCTTCATATCTTCTATACCTGCTTGTTCTCTGTGGTAGAGACCTCAGGTTGTCGCTTATTCCTTGGCTGCTTACCACTTTTACAGATTTATCCACATTGACTCTCTTTAAGGCTTCTGCATATGATATGTTGTTGATTACCTTGCATTTTTGCACCTCTTTTGCTTTAATCTGTACAGCACAACCTCCATATGCTGCACTGTGTTCTCCTCCACAGTTACAACATTTCAACTTAGCATCTTTCGCACATTTGCCATATTCATGATCCCCTCCACATTTTGCACATCGTTGTTTACCGCGGCACTGTTGGGCTACATGTCCCATTCTTTGACAGTTGAAGCATCGTATCGGATTAGGGATATATTCTCTTACCCTATAGTTGATCCACCCCATTCTGATCTCTTTGGGAAGCGTGCTCTCAAATTGTACTAGCACTGACAAACTGTCCTTCTTTTTCCCATCTTTATTTGTCTGGAGTCTCTTGACATCTATCACTTTTCCTCCTTTGATTTCTTTCTTTACTTCCTCCTCAGTCATTTCTAGCGGCACATTTGAAATTACACCTCTCAGTTTAGCCACTATACCAGGTATATGGGTTGCGATCTTTACTCCATCAAGTGTGTTTATTTTAAGGATTTTTTCTTGTTGCTGTTTGTTCATAGCAAAAATGAGAACTCTGCGGTTGTTGAGAAACTTAGCGAATCTTATCTTTCCAATTTCTTTCTCAATTGCTTTCGTCATTTTAACTGGATGAAAATGTCCGGTCTCTCTTCCAAACGTAATGACTACTTTCCACTCTTTCTCAGTCTCACTGTTCAACAAATCTTCCCGATGAGTTCTTACTTTTTTAGAGGCACCTTCTTCTTCCTGGCTACTTCGATCTGACCAGTCTTTGCCTCTACCTGTCTTATCTTGTCTTTTCCTTCTTCTGTTTGATGCAATACACCAATCCATACCTTCCTCGCCCCATTCCTCTGAACTTTCTCCCATTCTACACTCACGGTTCAGTTGATTGCAATCCGATCCACGCCAACGCCAAACTCAAGCCACTTCCTCTCCTCTCTCAACCAACGTCCGTGCCGCAAAGGTGCCTGGGAAATGGTGTCTTATCGGGTTTTCTTAGCGTGGTCACGAGATACGTGTGCGCAATGCATGGCGTTACATAACACTCACCATAGAGACGCCCAGGTGACTTGCACTTTTGTAATACAACATCTATAACACATTTCATGGCAAAACAAACTTCAATTTAATGGCAATAAAATCACACACTGATTGACTACATTGGACGATTGTACCTCTTGATAGATCTGAATTGCTATGTTTGTTTGCTTTTTTATTCATATTTAAATGCACTTTTGTGGGGACCATTCTCCAAAAACCTGCATCTTCATCACATTAAGCACATTTAAATATGAATACAGTGAGAAATCATGATGAAGCAAGACGCTGGCATTAACTATAGCTCAACACAGAGCGTTACTGCGCAATAACATAAGACAGTGGCTTCTGATGTACTATTGATACACTATCACGGATTCATTACACTCCTATCTGTTGATGATATTTCGTCGTGCTCTGGTTGGTCGATGATGATCTACATCATGGCCACGCCTCGTTCCGGGTTCATTCATGTGGTGGTCATCACAGCCAGGCAGTAGCGCCCGTCCTGCAGCTTCGTCCTTCCTCTTGCGTCTGTTTGGCAGTGAAGACCCTCACCATGCCTGGCGTTTTGTTGGGTGACGTGTTTCCAAACTTCGAGGCCGACACCACCATCGGCAAGATCAAGTTCCACGATTTCCTGGGAAACTCGTAAGTGCATGAGATTTTCCTCTGTAGTCTGTCATTCTGAGGTTTTAATTCTGCGTGTTTCAGTGTAAGGACACGGACTGACCCAGGATAGCTGAGTGCGTGTAGGCCTGTTACCCGACTGAGGGGATGAAGATGGTGGCGAAAAGTTGAACTTAAAAATGCCAAATGCCAGTGTGTGCGGATCAGGCATCAGACAATAGAGCAAAGCCACGTCCGTGTCAGTACCTGACTGTTAACCCCCGTGTTATGCGACACCTGGTGGTTGGCACAGATCAGATTATACAAACATGACTCAACATAACAGTGGATTCCTGAAAAGTCCACTCTAAAAGACAATATACACATCACATATCTTCATTCTCCTGCATACTGTTTTCCATCATAAAATTCACATTATTCAAACTCATATAGACCTTTTTTTGTATTTTTATGTCTATTTGAATAGAGCTTATCATTAATTATCTGTCGATCAAAACTAGGTTTGAGGCAATCAGATTTAGTTTTCTGATTGTTTTTGGTGGACATTATGCTGTACAGTTACATGGAAAGAGAGAAATTCAGTGTTTTTTTTTTTTTTTTTCTGTCTGGATGGTTTTCTCATGGAGGCCTGAAAGCAGAGGACAAAGCTAGTATTGTCTGTTTCTGTGTACACTTTCAGTCTTTCATTACTCGAGTCCGCAGTTGGCATCTCTTCCAACGTATAATCCTCTGATCCTCGATGGTGTCAGTAGAGCAGAGAGAAAACAGTTACATCACATGTGTTACATGACACACACACACACACACACACACACACACACACACACACAACCTGGTTTAGGCAAAGCCAGCATGTTGTATTATGCCACTTTGTATTGTTTTGTTTTATGTTTTTATTTTTATTTTGAATTGTCACACATGCAGATTAAGAGGAAATAAGCACATAAAAGTAAAAGCTGGTGATTTCTCACATATGTGCACACATGGCACTCACACTAGACTGCCCTGAACACATGGTCCCATTTGTTCTGTAGTGAGAGCTAATAGGACCAGAACTCAGAAATTCCTGTCCTGGTTGATCCTCCACCCATCCTCTCTTCAACTCTGTTTCAGGAAGGTTTTTTCTTACTTGGTTACAGTGAAGGTTTGGCACACTTTGCATGAACAGTGTTCCACTTCTCTATCACTTGCTGAACTCCATTCTTATCAGCACAAGGACACCAAAGCGTTATTGAGATTACATCAAAATGTTTATATCCGTCCTCAGTGGGAGCTGGTGCTACACTGTTGCAGTAACGGCCTAGTTCTCAGCACTCTATTATGTTCGTCCCAGTTGACACAAAGGGCAGCAGTGTTGGGGCATCCTTGTTTCTGTTTGTGGCAGGATGGCAGATTAAGCACCAAAGAAATTCCAAATTCAAATTCCATACCTTAATTTTGTCCCTGCTTTTCTGTAATAAAGAAAAAATAGGACTAAAGATTATGCTTAAATAAAGAGCATGCATCTGGAATGGAACTTAACCTCATATAACTTTAACTCTTGTAAAATATAATCTGAAAACATTTATAGCCCTTTGACAGATTTGTAATTCAAAATGGTAGGAGTAGTAAAAATAAATAGTTATTCAGTTGGCTTTAGTGTTATATTTGTTATATTTTGCCTCCTTTTCAATGCCTCGAGCAACACCAGCCTCTGAACACAGTGTTTTCACAGTGTGATTCCCCTTTCAATCAGGTGGTCACGCTGCCTCTATTCATGAAAGCATTATTGGAGTGAGGAGCAAAGCTGCATTGTTGCCTCTAACCCATGTGATGTCCACCACAAATCACTAACTAACTATGTGATTATGGATTAACACAGTATAACACCACAAGCTCTGCAGCCTGAAGGTCCTCATTTATTGCACATAGTTCATAAAGTGATTCAGGTTGTGAATCAAGTGTTGATGCAGATAAAAAATGTAAAATTAAATATTTTGCAAGATTCCTTTATTTACAAATATGAAAACAGAAACTAAAATTCAAACGATGTGGAAGATTACACCTAGTAAATGATATAAGATGTCATTCTTTTCTTAAAGTATCCACAGTTCTTGCAGTCCTCTGTTAAAGTCTTCAACACTTGAGAACTGAGAAACTTGTGTAAGAACATTAATATTCATCTTACCCTTCAGCCCCCCCCTCCTTATGCAATACACTGTATTTTCCCACTGCAGCCCAGCTGGGTTTCTTGCCTTGGGTCTGAGTTTGCTAGATTCCCAGACACCTGTTGCTCCAATCTGTGTCTGCTGGTTCTGGTATTTCCTCCACTGAGACAAGCTGTTCTTTCTGTTTCTCTCCTTTGTCACCCATTTCCCCCGCTTCTGTTGTCTCAACTCCCACTCCTTCCTTAAGTCGTACTCTTATCCCTATCTGTTCCTGCTGCCCTTCAGGAACTCTCTTTGACGTTTAGCTTCTTTTATTTGTCCACAATGGAACATTTGAAGATTTTGCCTGGTATTAAATATATACAACATACATGGGTTCATGGAGAACAACTCAGGAATATAACTCAAAGACAGTAACAAGTGTGGCATATACCAAGCTGATGCAAAGATGATCTGGCTGAACTCCTTCCTACCTTCCTACACCAAGTCACTGATGCACCTTACCAGGATCTACAGCAGCAACGTCAGGATATCATTTGGACTGGAGAAGTGTGTGCATGTGGTAGGGAAACTAGAACTACTAGAACGGCATAGAAATTTACAGGACAAGTACTTAGAGATCCTACAGACACATGGGAACAATTCAGACAAGTCTTGACATGTCAGATCCGTGTAAAGAACAAGCTCCAAGCCATCAACAGTGAGCTGGCCATGTCTGAGAGGAAGTTGCTGATATCAAGACCCGGAAACTCCTCAAATTGCAGAGGGTTCCTGAGGGTGGCTGAGACTGTACATCAACCAGAAAGAGGGCAGAGGGGCTTTAATAAACATCAGTGACACCATCCTGAATGATGCGCAAAGCATCCGTGAGTACATCCATGCAAGGGCTCCCAACAATAAACTGCTAAGAAAACATCTCACAAGGCAGCAGACAGGGGATGTGGATGAGGGGCAAGTCGAGGAGCTGCAAGCCAGAACCCTCTCTGGAATTTACCACCGGCAGACAGCAGAACTGAAAAGCTTGAAAAACTGCACTGAGGTACTAATATTGATCAGTACAGCACTAAGTCAGTAGAAGCTGGGGTTGACCACGTTGGAGAGGGCACTCCCAAATTCAGATGGGAAACACTGTAAAGGGTAGTTGAGAATATTAGATCCTGAGGGACCTCTGGTTCAAACAGATAAACAAATACTGGCCAACTGGTCACTGGGGTAATGGACAAGAAACAGAAAATAACAGTGATGATACATGTATCTATTCCCAGACAGCAACATCAGAAAGTAAGAATACAAGAAGCTGGAGAAGTACCAGGAGGTACTTCTTAAGAAAGAGGAACTGGAGAAGGTTTGGAAAGAGATTGCAGAAGTGGTCCCATTTGCGAAAGGAGCACTCAGGTCTGTGACCTCCAAACTGAGAGAATGGCTCCAACACACTCCCGGAACAACTGAGATCTATGTTCAGAAGAGTAGAGCTAAGATATCATGCAGAAACCACCAACTCCAAGATGTCTGGTAGGGGTGATTTAGGAAGATACACATTCGATCCACACACTACAGAGATTTTTTTTTATCTACATAATAAACCCATCAAATGAACTTTGAAATGCATAAAACAATCAAGAAAGTAGGACCATGAGGTGGACTGTCTTTCTTAGCAGGATTATGACCTTTTGAATAAACAAGAACTTTAGTCTATGTGATGTAGCATGTGTTTGCCTAAAACCGTGGCCAGAGGGAAGTAACAAAGGCCATCCATAATTCTTTGGTTGTTGCGTAAAAGTAGCCTCAAATAGACATTCAGGAAGGTTAACTGTGTGATTCAAATGACCTTTATTTGCAACATTTACAGTGCCACTGATTTTTTTCACACCAAGGTTTTTAAAACCAGGACCCTGTAGAGAAGGGGATGTATAGTTGTGTAGACCATCATTGTTACATTAACATTTAAAAATCCTCTTTTTCCTTCTTTTTCTTTCTTCTTTTTGTAGATGGGGTATCCTGTTCTCCCACCCAAGAGACTTTACTCCTGTCTGCACCACTGAGCTGGCTTGTGCCGCTAAGATCAGCGATGAGTTCACAAAACGGGGTGTCAAGATGATCGCCCTGTCCATTGACAGTGTTGAGGATCACCGCAGTTGGAGCAAGGTTGGGGACACACACAAACATACATGCTTAGTTTTTCCACAATGTTGATGTCTCTCTTTATATGTGGTGTTTAATAGGTTAGACAATAACTGTCAAGGGCAGGGGTCAAGGTGACCATGGGTAGTATGACACTTGGTCAGATGATGACAATCTACTCATACACTTGTGTTGCATAACTCTGACATGTGAAAGCTTGCACATGGGTTACCATCTGGAAACCTAGGCAACAGTATCTCAAGTTCTTTGTGTTGCTCTTCTGACCTGCAAAATGTTCATCATCCCCAACTCCACCTGTTAAATCCCTTGTGAGACAAGGCTTTGACTTCACTGTCTTTACCAAGCTTTGTTTTATGGCTCATTTTTATTTAGATGGGCCTGCAGTCTGTCCCACAATCTCTATATACTCCCATATAACTGAAAAAGTTTCTCGTCAGTTTGTCAGTGTTATTCTCTCAGAGTGCTGGAATCTGTAATCTTACAGGTCTACAGCCTGAAACTGTTCCTATCAGTCAACATAATTATAAAACTATGAAACTGAGCTTCTCCTAGTCTAGGCCTGTAAATCTAAACTGCATACTAATTGTGCTAGAGGTGCTTTTACTGGAAGAAAAGGGGGGGTCAAGTAGGTTTTTGTGGGCTAATCCCCACCCTCACCACCAATGGGACCCACTGTGATTGGTTTTCAGTTGGGTTGCTAAGTTACGACAACGCCTCCTCTGAAAGGGTTGTGATTGGTCCAAGAGTGAGGGGAGTTAAGTTCTGGATTCCTACACTGGCCCAAAGCCGATTGAACTGTTTTCATTGTGAGGTTACAGCAGCACCACCTGCCTCAAAGAAGAAGAAGGTGGTTTTGAGTGCTCTCTCTTTGCCCTCCCAAATGTATGTCAAGCATTTCAACCACAAGTCATATGACCAGGCTTTTAGTTCAAGGCCATCATCACAAATTCTTGGTAGTAACTTCTGAACAACTGGTAATGATTCATTTGAGTTACAGATCAACTGCTGGGGGTTTCATGTCAACCTACAGCAAACACTTTCCAGACCTTTGTATCTCATTGGACCAAATCACTGCTGCAGGGATGGAGATCAATCAATTTGACAGGAATTATTAACTCAAGTTGTGTAACTTAGCACCAACGGTATTATAGTTAACTAAAAAACTTCACTAAAACTAGATGTGGAAAAAAACATTTTAGTTGACTGAAATAAAAATAAAAAGCTAAACTTTAGAAAAAAAAAACAAAAATTAAATGAAACCATATTGTGTATTTACAAAATTGTAAAATAAAATAAAAACATGCAGGAAATGTCTTTAGTTTCAGTCTTTGTCAGTTTAGTCAAATTAGTCAACAAGCATGAGGAGGTGTTGGTGCTGGTGTTTATTGAGGCTGAGACATATACATGACTATGAGTCAACTGCCTCACAAAATGTTGTGCTTGTATTGTAACACCTATTCTGGACTTTTTAAATCTTTCCCTACAAATACAACAATCTGGAAAATAAGTGAAACTAAACCAAATTGAAAACAAAAATTAACAACTACAAAAAATAAAGACTAACTAACTCTGCTTAGTACACACCCACTGACCAAAGGTTTAAAGGTTGAAAAGTGTCTGAAATCATGTGCCCTGTTCCTCTGTACAGGATGTGATGTCAGTGAGCGATAAGGCAGAAAGCCCTCTGCCCTTCCCCATCATCGCTGATGACAAGAGAGAGCTGTCGGTGCAGCTCGGCATGCTGGACCCCGATGAGAGAGACAAGGACGGGATGCCCCTCACTGCCCGCTGTGTAAGAACCCTGTCCTCCCTTTCTCACTCCCTGGCACAAACGTTAGGGTTAAGGTTAGTACCATGTTCTCACACTGCCACCATGGATAGTCAAAAAGCAGGGGGTTGCAATCAGATGACCAATGCACAGTATCTGAATCCAAGATTATCTCCTGCCAAACGCCCGTGAACTTTGGCTTGTACAGGTATATCAGGAAGAGTCACCTGCCACACTGCCCTTTGACTTACGAGGAGGTGCCAGTTCTGTTCTCAGACTTTTTCCCTGCTGACCACTGCACCCTCTTTGACTGTGAGCCAATCAAATGAGAGCAATATGATGGTTCTGTGTCAAACTGGCTGGTGATTGGCTGCTGTTACACTGGCTTTATAGTGTCCAAAGGGATGCAGATTTCCTTCCATTTCTCTCCTACCTGGATGGGTATCTAGCCTAATGTTCATTGAAAGTTAATGTTATGTCTGTGTGGCAATATGCAAGAGGTGTGAGGACTAAAAACATCCACTGTGGATGAGTGAGGTCTGAATTGAAAATCCAAATCTATTTAGTAAAATCCTCAATACTGTAGACCAAATAACATGGAAAAAATAACATGGATTTTTTTAAATAAAAAAAATATACTAGTCCATGGCAGATCAGCAACAAGGTTAATTTCAGACATCATTTGTAATCAGAGTACTGAGAGTAAAAAGCAAAGCTGTCTCTGGAAGCATTTGTTCCATTATACATTTTGATGTATGGTAAATAAATTAGAAAACTGAAGCTTTTCTCTTTCTTACTGTCCTGCCTGCCTCCAGGTTTTTGTGGTTGGCCCAGACAAGAGGCTGAAGCTGTCCATCCTCTACCCTGCCACCACAGGAAGGAACTTTGATGAGCTGCTCAGAGTTATTGACTCTCTGCAGCTCACCGCGCAGAAGAAGGTCGCCACACCTGTCGACTGGAAGGTATTCAGTCCAGCCACTTTGAACCAACCAGTAGCCTAGGTGATAAGTAATCAGGAAACAAAACTGGATGCACGACGCTCTTTACAAATGCATGACACCACAGATACACAATTTTTGCACAGATGCCAAGTGTGTAAAAAAAAAACAAAACAGCAAAAGCACAACATGATACATCATATGGGAATTGTCAGTAATTGCTTGCAGGAGGTGATAAGTAAGTGTAAACATGGAACTCTTTAGCCCTGCAGTACGCTCTTCATCATCACCTTGTGAGCTAAATTACCAGATACAAACACCACGATATGACTTGATTCCCAATGGTTTTCAAAGTGGGGCTGGATGTCCCCTAGGGGTCTTTGAAGGGCTTCTTGAGTGTGCTGAGCAGAATGAGGAACAGTTTATTTTCACTATAATTTAATGCAAAAATTAGTTAGAAATTAGTGCACTATCAAAAATGCACGAATGGTTACTTTAATATCACGTTTTAATCTAATCTAAACAATTCAATACTTAACAAAAACCAAAATGTCTTTTTCTATCATGGTCCCAAAACCACACCAAACAGCGGCCTGCAGTTTATTGAAAGTGAACTTGGGGGTCTCGAACATGAAACAGTTTGAAAACCGCTGCTCTAGACTGTGTTGTAAATGCATCCATGCTCCAATTCACACTGCTCTGTTCTCACGTCTCTTTCAGCCCGGTGAGAAAGTCATGGTCATTCCCTCTCTCTCTGAAGCTGACGCTGCAGCCCTTTTCCCCAACGGTGTGACCACTAAGGAGGTGCCTTCTGGGAAGAAATACCTGCGCTACACACAGCTCTGAATTGAGAAACACAACAGCACAGTCCTGAGGGGCTCACTGAGCACTAAATCCTGCTCTTTCTTTTGAACAATAGTTTTTAGAACTGACCAGTAGGTGATTTTACCTGACGTTATTACTGGTGTATTCATCCAGGTTTATATTTCTAGTGATGCCATGTGCCCAGCGATGGAAAAGTGATATTTACAGTATCATTGTACAGTGCCTTGCTTTCCTTCCCTTGAATAAACACTTTTGTAATGTTCTTTGAAACTGAGTGTGTGTTTTACATGTCAGAACACAAATGCATACATCCTATTTTAAAAAAAAAAATCACTGAATAGATAGATAGATTTACTTTATTGATCCCAAACTAGGAATAGAAACATTAAGGTATCAGTGCTCTGCATTAGTCAATAACTACTGCATCATTTTCAGGTGCAGTTATATGGCTGCCACCTGTCTTGGCCAACTGGACCTCGCGTTTTATAAGAGCATAAAAGAGGGGAGATGGATTTTCAAAATAAACTACTTCTCACATTTTGCAGACATAGTTGTGAGATAGAGTTTTACTTAAAGATAGTGAAACGCATAACATAAAATGACCAAATCAGATTTAACATCCTGCTATACTTAAACATGATGAAAACCCCTGTAACACTGAGCTGCCACTGAACTCTGCTGCTATTTCAACACTAGAGGTCCTTCTACAATTATAACTGAGACACTAGAATGCTGCTGGATTGCTGCATCACTCTCTTCTGTCAATAGGTGGCGGTATGTGCACAGTCATAGATGCTGATAGTGTCCTGTGACAACCATACAGCTAAAAACACCAGTCTCAAAATTAAAAACATTACACAATGTCAGGGAGTGGTAAAAATCAGGCTGGCAAAACTTTGTAATAACTTTTTAACTTACTGTCTTGATGTAGACTCAACTTTTAAACGAATAGCTATTGTTTCTTGTTTTGCTCTCCCTTATGTCAATCTGATATTGAGGCCTTTTCATTGTTTGTTGTATGCCTCAAGAGGATGCAAAGGAAAGAAAAAAGGGCAGCGGTGAACTGAACCTATGCACGTTCATCTTTAAAACATAAGAGGCAGTGTGGATTAATGACTGAAGTGACACTTGCTTTTCATCAGGCGTAAACTTGGCCTGTGAGCCGCATCCAAGCAGATTGGCCGTAACTGTAGATGAGACACCGAAGCCACAACCAGGGTATAGGTTTCCTCTTCAAGTTATTCAACCCTCAAAACTGTGTGGCTGAGGATCATATTAATTACTTAATGCAGTCTGAAGGTGAGGGCACTCACACACACAAATACACACACACACACACACACACACACACACACACACACACACACACACACACACACACACACACACAGGCCTGTTATTCACTCTCAGGAATTCTGAGGTCAAAGACAAAAGGTGGGATTCCCTTTGAGTATGAACAGAGGCAAAGTTTGAGCAGATAAAAGGTTTTGGACCCTTTTCCAGTTCACCTCTACAACCCAGAGAAATTTCTGTGCCAGGCAGGTGAGGCCTAATTTCTCCTTGACAACAACGCTTAACAGTGCTAACGCATTGAATGTACATATTTTTCATCAAGTAAACACTCAAGCCCTTGACCTTTTCTTCCTCCTCCTCCTCCTCCTCATCCTGTGTTCTCCGTTTTCAAGCCTTCTTCTCTGGTGGCCGCTTTGCCACCAGGAATCATCCAAAGTAACACCCACGCAGACACACCGTCCTGATCAAATGCATTTCTCAAATTCCAGACTACAATGGCCTGTGCCAGAGAACGTGAAGCACTTTGGGTATCAGACGCGGGCTTAATTGTCTAGTACCAACCCACAGCTGCTCATCTGTCACCCCTCACTACAGCGCTATCGGGGCCAGCTCACCCCACCTTGCCTAGTCAACACTGGCCGTGTTCATGTAATACAACACCACGCCTGGCCAAGTCTCTCACAGGGCAAAATACAAACACAATACCAGCTGCTCTCCCTCTCTCCCTCTCCCTCTCTCTTTCCCACATGCACATGCATACACACTAAACCGCTGAATAAAGGCATGAACATTCATCTGAAAGCCAAGCCCCAACCCCAGCGTTGCACTGATGTGATGGAGCTCCGACTTGTCGTATCTCCGAGAAGGAGAGGACTTCCCCTCGGACCATCTGGGCTACAGTTCTCCTATCAAGTGGCTATGGCTGGCTATGGTGATATTCATTTTACTGTGCAGAGCATTTGAACATTTGAAAAGAAAAAAAAAAATTGTTCTAAGTTGTTTGGCAAATTCAAGTCACAAAATGCATATTTGTATTTGCTTCTATGTGTGTGTGTGTGTGTGTGTGTGTGTGTGTGTGTGTATGTGTTTATTTATGAGCATGGGCTTGCAAAGGAGGAGGTCATTATTCCCATGCTATGTGCCAGGCATTGACTTCATCACCTGAAGCTGCCTGTGACCTGCAGGTTAACAAGCCAGAGACCAGGGAAGCATAACAACAACAACACACACACACACACACGTGCGCGCACACACACACACACACACACACACACACACACACACACTGAGCTATAGCTTGATGCTTTCCAGACATGCCCTCTCTCCCTCCTGCGTTGCCTGGCACTTGAGCTCTCCCCACTCCGCCTCCCACTCTCGCACACTCAAACTCACACACACTCACACACACACACACGTAACTCCCCTGTCTCACTCAAGTTTCTTATCAAAGCCTGGTACCTCTGCTCTCTCTGGCTTCCCTTTCCCATGAATTGAGAAAAACACTTCACAGACATCTCCTTCTCTTTGTTTATTTCTGTTCTCTCATTAATTGTACGCTTTCCTCAGTCCTAGCTGTGATACAGTTCAAAGAGTGGTTAACTTCTGAAGGAGTGCTACTGCAAAGCCCGTAGGATGCATTTGAGTGTGTGTTTATTTCTGTGTATTTATTTGTGTGCACTCATCTTTCAGCATGGAGAAATGGTCCAGATCCTGGCTGTTCAACTCCCGACCTTCTCTAAAACCTCTCTGGGGCCGACACATGCTGTTTACAGCCAGAGAGACTGACAGACACAAAAATAAGACTAAGATAGATTTACTCATGAGCAACAAGGCAGATGAGAAAACAGAAAGAAGGTCAGACGGAGAAAAACTCCAAGAGAAACATGGTTGTTGACCTCAGGATTTGGCTGAACTTTAAGGGGCATTAACCGGCTCACAGTGGACACTCACCCTAGAGCTTTCTGCACCCCAGCTAAAGCGTGGGTCACGGGGTTTGGATGCACACACACTCACACGCACGCCTGCACACACCAGGGAAGGCATAACGATAAAAGTGATGAAAGCGTATCATCCGAGTGGTTAGATAAATGCCATTGTTTTGATGGCACCTCATAAATACAGCATCGAGACAGGCTATTACTGCAGTCATATCCCGGAGCTCTCTGGAAACTAATAGGTAGGTTAGGGCGACTTAGTGCTCTGTGAACAGGGTGATGAATGTGAAGGTAAAAGTGCAATCACTCTCTGCGCTTATCTTTATCTCTCTCTATCAATATCGCTCTCTTTCTCTACCCTTTTTCCTCCCCCCTTCCTCTCTATTAGAGACACATTGATCATCAACCGGTGGCATATCACCTGAGTAATGGCTAAGGGTGTCTGGGCTCTAAAACAACCCCAGTGCAGCGCCAAGAGCTTTATCACAGTGACAAGGCAAATGGCTGCTCACATAATAAAGTGTGCCTGTGAGTGTATATGTGTGTGTGTGTGTGTGTGGGATCATAACGGAGAGGATTTTGCCATTAAGAGGAGACATCAAACACAACCCAATAAGAATCAGAGACCACCCGCCCTGCTGCAGAGCACAGTATGTTAGCTGCAGACTACAGAAACACTTTAAGTCATTAATAATCGCAGGTGTGTGTGTGTGTGTGTGTGATTTTCTTCAAGGCAAGCTTTCAATTTAATCATACTCAAGGGTGATATTTTTTTTTTTTGGTGGACCTGTTTACACAGATAGAAAATCAAACAACTGGAATAAAAACGATTGAATTAAACTTCCATTTCTGCTCTAATCTTAGGAGGCAGCACATTTTCATAACCAGGTGGACACAGAGTCAAGGCCCGGTGTAAATTCGCAATAACAACAATGGCCTTGACTTGGCCAACATTTAAAATGACACCAAATCTAACTTAACTATCACTTATGTTGATAAGCTATGGAGGCCTGACTTGAGATGCTAGAGGAAAAGAGGTGGAGGGACCAAAACTTGAGAGGAACGGTAAGCAAAACAAAACAGAGAGGGGAAAAAAAAAAGATAGCGACCTCACAATTCCGAACCCCACTGCTGTTTTTTTATCTCCTGTTTTCTTTTCCGTCGGTTTATTTTTCTTTAAGCAGAGGGCAGCTTGTGTGAGAGGGCAGAGGGAAGGTGGCTCGGCAGTGAAACTCTATCGCGGGGGGGAGAGAGAGCCAGAGTGCCACGTTTGTGTGTGCAAGTGTGTTTGTGTGTGTAAGTATGTGTGTGTGTGTGTGTTTGTGAGATGTGGTGCAGTGAGAAGGGGAGGGGGCATGAATGGGTGGAGGCAGCGGAGGTGAAGGACGAGAAGAAATTGAAAGAGAGAGAATGAGGAGAGCAAGGGATGTTGGAGAAGGAGAGGTGACTGCGTTGCCGTGGTAACTGTTTAGGGTTTGGATGATTTTCCTAACCATAATGGGCTAGTTTGGACCGTAATGAAACCAGTCTGGCTTTCCTGGCCCTCACACTCCGGGTCATTTGCACACACACACTCACACACACACATACACGCAGCTGAGAGTGTAACACATGTTTTGCTTTAGTAGTTGTTTATGTTCATCCAACAGTGGGAGAGGAGAGTCATGGTTAAGTATCAATTAAAGCGATGATCGTAAAACAAGCGTTCGTAAACAAACATTGCCAAGCTAGCAGAGAGAGAGGCAGAGAGAGAGAGAGAGCGAGAGGAAAAAGAGAGAGATTAATATTATTATTACAGCAGAGAATATACTTGCCTGTTTTTGAAAATAATGTCATAACTTAGCACAAGAAGTCACATTCAGACATCTTACAGGTATTAAGTTCTCTCTTACTTCAGTCACAGTTTAAAGACACTCAATATTTGCTGCACAAAGTTTAATAAGTTGAAAAACAGACACATATATTCCTCTCTGGCGTTAAGGTACAGCTTGCAGGCTTCAGCCCACCAGGAACCAGCGAGAGCCTAGTTTTCTGGGTTACTGGTTTCAATAAGCATGTGTATAAAACTGTGTGTGTTAATGGGGCTTTAAGCCAGCATATGTTACAGAGGGGGAGTAATAAGTCTCTGTGCGTGTGTTAAATAAGTTGGGACGTTGTGTGTAATAAAGTGTGAATGTGTATTTGTGTATGTGTGTGCGCTAATGTCTCCTCTTTCTGAGTATAATGAGCTCCCCTGGGCCTCCCTCACCTTCCACCCCTCCCTTTAAGCCTTCGTCCCTCCCTCCCTCTTTCCCTCCACTGCCTTTCCCTAAACTTGGCCCTATTAACCCCTTGCTTCCCCTCAAGTATTTATTTAGGTTCAGGAAGGTGGGGAGGAAAGGTGAGTCAATAGCCTGTACACATGTTTATTTATCTATAGGTGGGCTTTGAGGAGGGGAAGGGGCGCAACAGTGAGTTAGTGTGACTGTGATCCCTGTTTTAGGTTTCAACAATGGGCGGTATTTGTCTGCTGGGGGACATGAAAACAAGACATCGGTCAGTGGCTTCACACCTCAGACTGACCCATTGGCCATGATGCTGGAGGTCGGCTCCTCTCTTCCACACTTGACAGGAAACAAAAATTCAGCTACTGCGGTCAGCTGCTCCTTCCCTCCAGCTCGGTCTGAACCTCTGTGTGGTCAGGGGTCAGGAGCTGCCCTTTACTGATGGCCTTGTGGGCATGGATATAACTCAGGGCGCATGAACCTCATCACATGTCAGAGCCACGGCCTGCACAAACACCGGAGGAACATATTGACAGCAACAAATATTCTCTCTGTAGTGGTTAAAGAAAAAAAAAAACTTTGAAAGGTCCTCATCGTCACTGAGTTTCACTTGAAGTTTGGATGTACTTTAACTTGATAACATGAACATGATAAAAAGTTCAGTCAGATCCATGGTGTCACATTCATTACCAGTGCAGTGAGTCAGTAAGGGATAAAGGATCAACCAATAAGCAATATGAAAAGAGCACTAAATGACCACTGACGTCTGTTTACATGATGTGGGTTAAAAACGAGCAAAACCTAAAAGTATTTTAAAAACTATGGGTGAAACTCATGAGATCTCTATGACATTTCATTGAAAGGTGAGAGTCACCCCATATTGTGGCTTATCTGTGACGCTGCATATCTCACTGAAAGTCAAATATTCACTATTTAATCGTGGATTATAGACAAGCCTATTTGAGTCAGACGCGGTGGGCACGGGAATGGCACCAAAATGTGCCTTGTTTGACTGACCCTGGATATTAATAGCTCTGGTAAACTCTAGAAAGGCTCTGCCATATTATTTCTTGTTGTGGTATTTGTGCTGGGACGTTGGGGGACTGTTGCGATGCAGTTGCAGGCGGGGATAAAGTGATTAGGTCCAATTCAAGCTCAGTCTGAGACATTCTTTGGCTCTCCGTGCTCCTCCTGCTTACTAAACTGAAATAGAATATCGCAAATCCTGCTAAATGCCACAGATATCTCACAGAGCTGCATGTGCGGTGTATTTTTAGAAACAAGAAATGTGATTTCCTGTTGATGATTAAAGAGAAGACAAATATGATTTCTTTTGAAAGTCAGTTATTACTGTCCTCTGGTCTTGCTTCATGAATTTAGACACGCATACATCTACAGCAGTGGTGCACTGGGTTTGAAGTAGGGCGAGTGAAGTCAGGTATAATCTGTGCAGTGTTAGGCAGTGGGGAATTCTCCAAATGGCTTTAGTCCAGTCCTGCTGGAGGTAAAGAGGGGTCAAGCCTGAGAAAAGGTATGTGACCTCAACAGGGACTTCCCCGTCACCTGTCTCTCTCTCTCTCTCTCTAGGCTCCCTAAATCCCTTTATTATCACCTGTACTCAATGCTTTATCCTGTAGTTAGTTAGTGGGTGCCATTTAGCCATCTTACAGCGGATTATAGCCTTGATTCCACCTTACCTGATCTCAAGCCATCACACACTCATGACATCACAGCCTCACTGTGTGGCGAGAGCCTAGGGATTTATGACGCACACAAAAAATGTGGAAGCAGGCAAAATAGAGCAAGAAATGTGGACCAATACCCACTTACCCTGCCCCACCCTCTTCTCTCTCCCCTGAAAAACAATATCACCCATGGATTACTGTACCAAAGGGCAAGCTATTTTGGAGGTGACAATCCTCTTCAAAACTAATAGCCTCTACAGTGGTTCCCTAGATAAAGATTTATGATACAGAGAGAGGGCAGAGGGAGGGAAAGAGAAACAGAAACAGAAAGAGGAGAAAGAGAAAGAGAAAGAAAAAAAGCAAAGAAACGCTTTGAGTCAATTGACAAACCGTCCAGAAATGACAGTGTATTTTAGGAGACAGGTTTACGTGCTCAGAGAGGCAGACAGACAGGCAGGGAGCCTGGGACAGAGACGGCTGGAGACAGATAGCACCACTAAGACAGGGTGACACCAGTAGGAAATAGAGAGAGGAGGATGGAGGTAAGGGCAGACAGAAAACTCACACAGCTCTTTTCAAGTGGTGCCCAGTATTACTTAAGTCTCAGAGCTCCTGCCAGTGTGCAGTTCCCAGTGCCGCTGCAGCACAGTGAAGCTTTGTCCCACTGGCTCTCAGAGGAGCTCAGGGGCAGCTCCAGCTGGCACCTCCCCACGCAGGTTTTCTCATGTCAGGGCACTGAGAGCAGGCATGCTGGGGTGCGCTGGATGCTATGGAATTTCAACTTTTTTTTTTTTTTTTTCTTTGCTCCCCACCAGAAAATCCTAAAATAATTGTCTACTTGATACCATTTACAGAGCGCACTGGGCACAAACTAAAAATCATTGCTCCAACATTTTAACAGCAAACAGAGCCCTTCGTACATAGGGGTCTTTGTTTTATTGCATTCACTGTGGTTAGTACTCTGCTGGGGCCCCTAAAGACAGCAGAAACAATACTCAGACTGTACCATTTTTGGTTGAATGGAGCTATATCCTGATACTATACAATTGTACAGAATGGCTCATGTTTGGCAGCTTATTTTGCTTTAAAGTTCACATGCACTGCATATTATTTGATGTTTTGACATTTCCATTGTGGCTCATGATGAGGAGAACACGCATGAGTCCTCCACTGCTGGTGCCCTGCTAGCTTAGTGAAGGAGAAAATGGAAATTTTGCTTGATGGGGGCGCTATAGCCTAGGGGCATGAGGTCACTAAAACTATGAAATGGTCAAATATATTATAATAAAGGAAGATGGTACATTACCATTGCTGCCAACGGTAAGAAAATGGAAATCATTTCCAGTCTCCAAAATGGGCATGGTTTGCTTTTTTATGCCTTGTGAAATCTCTTCAGCAAAGAGCCCCATGCAGATAGCTGCTAGGTAAGACAGAGAGGCTCAAACAAACCTAATGCTAGAATAAAGGAAGGAGATTGATCAAAATCAAGAGGAATCTTCGTTTGAGGAGTATGAATGCACTCACTAAATGTCATGACAAAACCCCTGTTACATTTAATAATACCTTCTGTGCAAAGTTGACATTTTGCCCTGAGGGGCGACACAGCACCCCTCCTTGAACTGCCACCCTTATCGTGGTGGAGGGGTTTGTGTGCCGCATGATCCTGGGGAGCTATGTTGCCGGGGGCATTTTGCCCCTGTTAGGGTCTCCCATGGCAAACAGGTCCTAGGTGACGAGCCAGACTAAGCGCAGTTCAAAAACCCTTATGAAGAGAAGACAATCAAGGACCGTGACGTCGCCCGGTACGGCGGAGCCGGGGCCCCACCCTGGAGCCAGGCCTGGGGTTGGGGCTCGTGAGCGAGCGCCTGGTGGCCGGGCCTTTGCCCACGGGGCCCGGCCGGGCCAGCCCGAACTGGTGACGTGGGTCCAACCCTCTGCGGGCTCACCACCACAAGGGTAGCCGTAAGGGGCTGGTGCCATGTGGATTGGGTGGCAGTCGAAGGCCAGGGCCTCGGCGACACCGATCCCGGATGCAACGGCTGGCGATGGGGACATGGAATGTCACCTCGCTGGGGGGGAAGGAGCCTGAGCTTGTGCAGGAGGTTGAGATAGGTACCGGCTAGAAATAGTCGGGCTCACCTCCACGCACAGCTCGGGCTCTGGAACCCAGCTCCTCGAGAGGGGCTGGACCCTCCACTACGCTGGAGTCGCCCGCGGTGAGAGGCGGCGGGCAGGTGTGGGCTTGCTTATAGCCCTCCAGCTCAGCCGCCATGTGTTGGGGTTCACCCCGGTGAACGAGAGGGTCGCCTCTCTGCGCCTTCGGGTTGGAGAGAGGGCTCTCACTGTTGTCTGTGCCTACGGGCCGAATGGCAGTGCAGAGTACCCGGCCCTTCTTGGAGTCCCTGGGAGGGGTACTGGATAGTGCTCCGACTGGGGACTCCATCGTTCTACTGGGGGACTTCAACGCTCACGTGGGCAACGACAGTGATTACCTGGAGTGGGGTGATTGGGAGGAACGGCCTCCCCGATCTGAACCCGAGTGGTGTTTTGTTATTGGACTTCTGTGCTAGTCACAGTTTGTCCATAACAAACACCATGTTAGAGCATAGGGGTGTCCATAAGTGCACGTGGCACCAGGACACCCTAGGCCGGAGGTCGATGATCGACTTTGTTGTCGTCTCATCTGATCTCCGGCCGTATGTCTTGGACACTCGGGTGAAGAGAGGGGCTGAGCTGTCAACCGATCACCACCTGGTGGTGAGTTGGATCCGCTGGCGGAGGGGGGAAGCTGGTCAGACCCCGGCAGGCCCAAACGTACTGTGAGGGTCTGTCTGGGAGCGCACTGGCTGAACCCTCTGTTAGAGGGGTCCTTCAACTCCCACCTCCGGGAGAGCTTCCCCAGCTCCCGAGGGAGGCGGGGGACATTGAGTCCGAATGGACCATGTTCTCGTCCTCCATTGTCAATGCAGCTGTTCGAAGCTGTGGCCGCAAGGTCTCTGGTGCCTGTCGTGGCGGCAATCCCAGAACTCGGTGGTGGACCACCGGAAGTAAGGGATGCCGTCAAGCTGAAGAAGGGGTCCTACCGGTCCATGTTGGACTGTGGGACTCCCGAGGCAGCTGACGGGTACCGGAGGCCAGGCGTGCTGCGCAGCTTCGGGCAGTGGCAGAGGCCAAAAACTCGGAGCTGGGAGGAGTCGGGGATGGCCATGGAGGAGGATTATCGGTCGGCCTCGAAGAAATTCTGGCAAACCGTCCGGCGCCTCAGGAGGGGAAGCAGTACTCTGCCGAAACTGTTACAGTGCAGGTGGGGACCTGCTGACGCTCGACTGGGGATATTGTCGGGCGGTGGAAGGAATACTTCGAGGGCCTCCTCAATCCCATCGTCACGTCCTCCGTTAAGGAGGAAGAGGCTGAGGACCCAGAGGTAGACTCGTCCATCACCCAAGCTGAGGTCACTGAGGTGGTTTGTAAGCTCCTCAGTGGCAGGGCGGCGGGGGTGGATGAGATCCGCCCTGAGTATCTCAAGTCTCTGGATGTTGTGGGGCTGTCTTGGCTGACACGCCTCTGCAACATCGCGTGGCGGTTGGGGACAGTACCTCTGGAGTGGCAGACCGGGGTGGTGGTCCCTCTTTATAAGAAGGGGACGGAGGGTGTGTTCCAACTACAGGGGGATCACACTCCTCAGCCTACCTGGGAAAGTCTACTCCAGGGTGCTGGAGAGGAGGATTCGGCCGATAGTAGAACCTCGGATCCAGGAGGAACAATGCGGTTTTCGTCCCCGGCCGCGGAACACTGGACCAGCTCTATACCCTCCGGAGGGTGGCTCGAGGGTTCGTGGGAGTTTGCCCAACCAGTCTACATGTGTTTTGTGGATATGGAGAAGGCATTCGACCGTGTCCCTCGTGGTGGCCTGTGGGGGGTGCTCCGGGAGTATGGGGTCCGAGGCCCTTTGCTAAGGGACTGTCGGTCCCTGTACGACCGGAGCGGAGCTTGGTTCGCATTGCGCGATTAAGTCGGACCTGTTCCCAGTGCATGTTGGACTCCGGCAGGGCTGTCCTTTATCACCGGTTCTGTTCATAATCTTTATGACAGAATTTCTAGGCACAGCCGGGGGCCGGAGGGAGTTCCTGTTTGGAGCCACAGGATTTCATCGCTGCTTTTTGCAGATGATGTTGTCCTGTTGGCCCCATCGATGCAGGACCTTCAGCAGGCACTGGGGCGGTTCGCAGCGAGTGTGAAGCGGCGGGGATGAGACTCAGCACCTCCAAATCCGAGGCCATGGTTCTCGACCGGAAAAAGGTGGCATGCCCTCTCCAGGTTGGTGGAGAAAGTCCTGCCTCAAGTGGAGGAGTTCAAGTATCTCGGGGTCTTGTTCACGAGTGAGGAAGGATGGAGCGTGAGATTGACAGGCGGATCGGTGCAGCCTCCGCAGTGATGCGGTCGGTCCTTTTTTTTGTACCGGTCCGTCGTGGTGAAGAAGGAGCTGAGCCGAAAGGCGAAAGCTCTCAATTTACCAGTCAATCTACGTTCCTACCCTCACCTATGGTCATGAGCTTTGGGTAATGACCGAAAGGACAAGATCGCGGATACAAGAGGCTGAAATGAGTTTCCTTCGCAGGGTGGCCGGGCGCTCCCTTAGAGATAGGGTGAGGAGTCAGTCACTCGGGAGGAGCTCGGAGTAGAAGCCGCTGCTCCTCCGCATCGAGAGGAACCAGTTGAGGTGGCTCGGGCATCTGTTTCGGATGCCCCCTGGACGCCTCCCTGGGGAGGTGTTCCGGGCATGCCCCACCGGGAGGAGGCCCAGGGGAAGGACCAGGACACGCTGGAGGGACTATGTCTCTCGGCTGGCCTGGGAACGCCTTGGGGTTCCCCCAAGGAGCTGGCGGAAGTGTCTGGGGGAGAGGGAAGTCTGGGCGTCCCTGCTTAGACTGCTGCCCCCGCGACCCGGTCCCAGATAAGCGGTAGAAGATGGATGGATGGATGGATGGGCGGACACAGCAGGAAAGGTCATGACATCAACAAAATGTAAAGCTAAATAAGCATATTATGTTGAACAAACCTTTTGTTACAACGTGAATAGTTGTCATTGTAAGTCTTCTTCCACCATGTAGTTTATAGCAAACCTGTTTTTCCCGGTTTTAGCTTTGACCTTCTCACGGTCAAAAATTTCTCAGTGCAGCTTAACAGGGTTCATCTGTGAGGAGCATGGATGTGCTCACCAAAAGTCACAGCAATCTTCCCAAGAGAGACAGGAAGTGTTGAATGGACAGAGGGCGAGCAAGGCCATCCTTAGATCCCACTGCTCGCGTGGCAGAAAGAAGGAGCTGTGCATATCATTCTTCATTCAATAATGTTGCACTTTCTGCTCTGCAATTAAAAAAGGTGAGCGTAAATTTGCAGATTTAAAGCTGGGATGAAACAGGGTGTTTTAAACCTTGCAGGCACCTCCCTTCTCTCCTATCTTCCTGCCACTCCTTCTGCACAGATGGAGCGATAAGGACAGACAATGCATTTCTTTGAACACAGACAGGGAGGAGAAGACTTTGACAGATGGGCACACACACGCACACACACAACACACCAACACAGGGACAACACATGAACATTAGCAGGCTTGTCTGAGGGGTTTGTGACAGGAGCACATCTTCATGAGTGTGTTATCATCTATCTTTATGAGTGTGTGACAGGATGTGTGGCTACACTCAAAATTACATGTCTCTGTGTCCTCTATCTTGCTGACTGAACTAAATAGTTTGCTTCTTGTCCCCCCCTGCAAACAAAGCCTTTACATTTTATGGTTAGAGGAACAAGTTATTGCAGTATTCATAGTGCACACTCACGCACGCACACTTGAGCTTATCCTCAGCGATGAGATGTTGTGATGGAGAAGTGTGTATAAACAAGTAGACAGCTGAAAGGGCACTTTGCCACTTGGCACATGGCATTTTTCCATTTAACGTCCCCTCCATTCTCCTCTATTTCACCCTGCGTGCAATAACTTGGCGCTGCTTCCACACTGCTTCTCTGTTTCAGTGGAATACATGCTTACACACTTCAGTGCACATCATATCAATCCACCACGCAGTAATGCCATAAAATTCTATACAAATACAAATCAAAGTGCAACGTGATATACATATAGACTGCATGTGTATGTGTGTGCGCATTCAAGTGTGTATAGAGGTACCCTTATGATAGTGTGTGGCCAGATATCATAGCTGTTCACGACTAAGAAAAGCTTCTCTGTTTTGGTTATCGGGTCATCATGGTACGGAGATGATCATCTGTCTGATACTACCTTGATGTGGTACAGAGCAGAACTGTGTGTATGTGTGTTTATAGTGACTATGAGATAATGTGCTGATAAAATGTAGAAGAGAACAGCTACACCATTTTGTACAAGATAAGGAAAGAGAACGATGGAAAAAAAAGTTGTTTGAGGAGAGGAGAAATGAGGACAGATGTGGAGCGCGCAGTAGGAAGATAACCCAGCCAGCTGCAGGCAGAGCAGATACTTTTTACAATACTTTGGCAAGAGTTCAGATTTCAGCTCTGTACCACCCTTCTTCTCACGTCCGATTCTCCTCCTCTGTTGTGCGTTTCTCTGCCTGCCTGTCCGCATGAATCCTGTCTCTTTTCCATGCTGATCTCCTTTATCCGAGTATTTTTATGCTCCTTTCTCCTCCAGTTGACTTCATGCTTTCTTTTTCCCCCCATTTGTCCCCACTCCCTCACTCCCTTAACCCCTTTCTGCCACTTGCCAAAACCACAGCACACACTTAAACTGGGCCTGCAGTCAGTTTCTGAAGGTCAGGTTTGATGTGACAGCAAGTGGGCGGGGGGCGAAGAGAGAGAGGACTGTTTTAAGCTGGCTGCGATCCACGGGTTCTCCCAACCCAGCGTCGTGATCAAAGACACACAAAGCACCAGAGAAAAGGAGAGAGAAAGATGGGGAGGGTGGGAGTGCTGGCGCAAAGCAGCGTTGTGGATTTGAGCGTCTATTATCATGATGTAAACATGAGCACAGGCCCACCAGATGTGGTTACCTGACACAAGATAAACGATCGCTTTTCTCAGTCACCAGGCAAAAACTTTTCATTGTACATTCTACCTTGAACCCGAGCGTAACTTTAAAGCCAGCCGATTTGGTCGTGTGTAGCTTGATCAGCATTTCTGACAAAGCCCCAGAAGAAGATCAGGATTCGGGAGGTGATTTAAGGAGATGCTGTGTTTTGATTTTGCACCGGCGTGTTGCTGCACTTGTTTCTCTACACTGTTTTGCCGTCTCATCCACGCTGATACACTTCAAAGTTTAGGTACTCTGTGTGAAAGGTACGGATTTGAGAGGAGGTGCTGTGTGATGTGTTTGACCCCTAGTCAGCACTCAATCCCGAGATGCTTCGGTGACAGACCATTATTCAATCAATGGAGCTCTGTGCAGCGTGCCCCGGAGCATCTGGTGACATGAAACACTATAGCTGCAAACAAAAAATTTCTGTGAAAGTAGTCTCTGTATTTGTGTTAGGGCGTGTCACAGACACAATATTATAAAACACGTCTTTAAAATTTACTGTTTGTTTACTATTTTTATTGTTAGAATTGTTTTATTTATTATTACAATTGGTGAACCTTTACTTACGGATCATAGGTTATTTATTTTCTGTTTTTTTTTTTTTTTTTTTACTAGAAAGACAAAGCTGCAAACTTATCTTCAGTGTCTAGGAGCTTTTTGAGTGCTGCAGCTTGACCTCCCATGCTCTTCCAGATGTACGTGGAGCATCTGCCTGACAGCAAAGTGTCCCACAAAGGATGAGCGAGCCCCATTTTAACCACACACACACGACACACAACACCACACACACACACACACACACACACACACACATACAGACACACACACACACACACACATGCACAGGACTCCCTTGGAGGAAACCTGATCCCCTTCATATCTCAGTTTCAAACGCAAGAATGAAATGCCTCACAAATGCAATTTGGTGGAAGGGCTCCTTGGCAACTCAAACAACAGAGGCAGCAAAACGCAAATGAAGTTTGCAGGGAAAAGATGAAAAAAGAAATTCACAGCATGGCCGATATCTGTGTGAGTCTGCACAAGACGGTTTCCAATAGTGTCATTTAACTGGGCCATGAGCAACATTAATGCTTCCTCTGCTATTTAAGAGAGTGCACACAGCAATCATGACTAAGTATCAAAATTGTGTGTGTGTGTGTGTGTGTGTGTGGTGTGTGTGTGTGTGTGTGTGTGCGTGCATGTGTGTCTGTATTACACATTATTATCTTAAAAATGCAGCAATCAGGATTGTTATTATCGAGCATAATGAAGTCATTTAGGCACAATAGTTGATTATAATAGCTAGACAATCCATGTGATAGGATCATACTGCACGCCCAAGCTTTCTCCTTTTTGTTTGTAAAATAGCCCAAAATACTAAGACTATAACTTTAATTTGCCCCCTTCTGCCCGAAATGGGCAAACTATTGGAACTTTTCAAAAATTATTTGGTAAATGGCTACGTCTTGTAAGAAAAACACCTGAGAGAATATTGTACTATCCATCAGGTAAGGGGAAATCCTGATTGAATCAACCGTGTTTATTTTTCATTCCGAAAGGGGCACAGTAATCACCAAGTGTAGTTAGTCAACCTCTGTTCAACAAGGTCTGGAGGGTATGGATGATGGATAGCAGTGGCGAGAAGAGAAGAGAAGAGGAGAGAGAAGAGAAGAGAAGAGGAAGAGAAGAGGAAGAGAAGCGAAGAGAAGAGAAGAGAAGAGACGGAAGAGAAGAAGGGAAGACGGGGGCCATGAGGGCCAGCAACAACGATACATCCCACCTAATCTCTTTTCAAGGTGTAGGATTTTGGTGTGTTTTTTATTCCAAATGTAGAATAAAGTTCAGAACATTATTCATGTTATTCCTCTCCATCAACTGAATGGTAGTGCGGAGGCAGGCAGGCAGTCCCTCATTGAGCAGTGCGAGCTAGCCAAGCTATAAAGCAGCCATAAAACACCTCCAGAACCAGCTCAGATGCCGGCCATATGGCTGTGAGTTTAACAAGGACAGACTGCAGCTCCTCACAGCTGCCTACTCTCTCACAGGTTCCGTTTTTCCCCATTTCTCCTTTTTCGTCTTTAATTCTCTTCCCATCTTTCTGCACCCTTTCCACTCTGTCCACAATCTTTGTCTTTGTATCTTGAAAATGCATCACTGGTTGAAGTTATTTGGTTGCATGAGATCTCAGATGTAGCGCTGTGTGTGTGTGCATATAAAGGATGTTTTATGTGGTAGCACAACAAAGAGTGTGTGCCCCTCCATCATGTGCTGTCACATTCTTGCTTGAAACCACAACTTTAGATCAGATCAGATGCTCAAGAGGTCAGCCTTTTCTTTCACTTATCTTCTGCTGGGTTTCCTTCACAAATGCCTTTATTACTTTAGGTTATTTGCACTCTCCTTGCTCACTGAAGACTTTGAGGCCATTTTGGTCCTTTTTCGTCCAGTGCACTTCTTGCTGTCCCACCTATAGGGCTGAGCAATTAATCAAAGTATTATGGAAACCACAATTAGGCCAAGCGCAATATCCAAATCACATGTGCTTTTTTATTTGATAAATGTAAAATGTGTGACAAAATAGTATTAAAAATGAAAGGCTGTGGCCCTACAGCAAAGGCCTGCAAATCGCATTCTCCAACTTGATTAATTTTTTTTTTACCATATCTATCAGCCCCGCTGTCCTTTCTGTCCATTCATTTCCTATCGGTTAGCATTTTTTCTAACAGCTGCTACTCTGTTAAAGATCAAATATCCAATGTCCAACATTAAGAGAGAGTAAAAACTTGGACACCTTGCACCTTGGACATTAGTCAACAATGAGGATTTCAGTCTACAAGTGAGCGCTGGTTGCTCTCCATCCCATGGGCCTCTTCTCTTTCAGTCAGGCTTCAGGTCTGCAGCCCTGTCATTAGTGCTGCGCTGTAATTAACAGACACACCTGTCACCACGCCGCACGCAGACACAGCAGGTCATACATGGGACGCTGGGGATTTCCCGCTAAACCTCTATCACGTGCAGGATTATGACGCCTGAGTGGTTTCTGTGTAGCTGCTTATCTGCTGCAAGGGCGTTAGCAGCGGTGCTGTCTCGCATCTTGCCTCCCACAGGTGCTGCGGTTGAGGTAGGGCACATCTGCACCCCGTATAAAAACCATACAGACCTGGAAGGGTGGGTGGGTGAGCCTAGGTGGAGAGGACAATGCTAATGGGGACATCTGTGGAATTGGGAGCGGGTGAACAGAAAGCTGGGGGGCGGGCGGGGTTGGTTGTCTGCCATGCTAACAAGCAGAGCTAAAAGCCCAGAGTGACAGCCCTATTAGACACTAATGGAGGCTGAGACAGCTGAGACCCTGACATACACACACACACACACACACACACACACACACACACACACACACACACACTTAAAGACCACCACACCCAGGCGCACCCAAGTGCCATCCCCCCATCCTCCACCCCACTCCACGAAGCTGTATCACCTTTTTTTCCCTTCATCCCTCCTGTCTTCCGTCCCTGTAGTTAAAGATCTTTATGGGCGAGGGAGTGGCAGAGTGAAGGGCCGATTGGATGGGGGTCTCATGCTGTCAACATCCCCGGAGGTAAAAAAGGTCAAGGACTCTCATTTTTCATCTCAGCCAATTACCCTCCATCCCAACCAGCCTTTCCTCCTCCTATCTCTTTTGCCCTTTTTCCTCCTGCGCTCCATCCAGACCTGTAATCACATCCATTCTGACACACATGAATACACACATGCACACACGCACGCACACACACACACACACACACACACACACACACACACACACACACACACACACACACACACACACACACACACACACTCCTGCAATAATCTGTATAAACAGATTATGTATATCTATCTTTCTATAGAAATATGTATATTTAAAGATATATAGATACAAATACATATAGAGTCTGTAGGCAAGGGACAAGATTTTGGTATTAAAAAAGTTCTGGTTTTCTGTTGTGTTTTCATCATACTCCGAGTAGATAAATAGATTTTTGTTGTAGTCCGAGTTGTTTTATGCAGGTAAACAGTCCGTGTGGGGAATGTTTGACTTGTGTGATAAAAGAAAATAGCAAAAGAAAATATTGAAAATGGAACAGAAGCGAGCAGCCAGCAGCTACATCAGAAAACTCAGACCGTTGACCTTTGCCCCCACATGCTTAATTGTCATCAGATAATAGCCAATGGATTCTGAGACGGCACACACAGAGACACCGCCCTTCAAGTGAACAGCTCGAGTTGACTAACAAACTCCAATTGTTCTCTAAAATAAGAGTCAAGCTTGATGAAAAAAAGGAAAATTCCACTCCAATTAACATCCTCATCCTCCAGCCATTCTCCCCAAAGCTGGCATCACTCTCTGTCTGTGTGTGCTGGGATAACAGACGAGTAGATGCTGCTTGCTCCCTGCTGTCCTCAGCCCCTTCGTGATGTCTGGGACTATGGTTAGTTGTGTGTGGTGACCAAGGGGTCCCGTCCAGACCGAGTCCTGGAAGCTGGGACAAGGCCTGACCTTTTAGCTCTCTCTGGCATGCTAAGTATGCAGCGGGAAACAAGTTGAACATCTATCTATCGGCATAAAGACGGGACTGTTGGCCTGCAGGCCAGGATGTGAGACGAAGCTGCAGAAGATAGAGCGCTGGAGGGCTGTTGTAGCTGTGAAATGTGTGTGTGAGTGTGTGTTTCGTGGGCCATGGGGGTGTGATAGGCGTGGGTGATCTTGGCGATTACTTCTAAGAGGGTCTACAATTAACCCTTCACCTCTCTGTGACCCTCTCATTCCCATACTTAACCCCTCCCCTTAGGTCGGAGGGGAACAGACTTCAAGTGGCCTGTGGGTCTCCAACAGGGCAAGTCTCCAATGATTCTATAATGGTGCAAACAGAGTCCTGCAGAGGAGCGCAACCACAGCTCGGTGGGTTAAACACTGCTCACACCATGCCAGCGTTGGTATTACAACAATCCACAACTGCATTTGCTTGTTCCTCAAAGATACTTTGAATAAACGAATCAATCAAGTGTCACGTAAGCCTCACAGGTTAAAGACAGTAGGCAGTTACAAAGTGTAGCTAAGGCAGCAGGAAGGTCATACCACAATAATTCAGTCCTTCAGGCAAAGGTACCAAAACAGACAGAAAGAGACAAAGACCAGAAAACTGGGTCAAAATAACTGACAGGCAGGAATGAACTAGGAACACAAGAGGACGATTGAACAAAGGCAAGTATAATCAGTGTACAGTTTAGTGAGTAGACTACTGAGAATCAGAATCAGATTTAGAAATACCTTATTTATCCTCGAGGCAAAATTAACATGGAACAGCTGGTTAAGTGGGAAGGCAAGAAGCTGATGGGATGATGGTAAGGCAAGTGGCGGCACACTTTACTTATGGAGTACCAATTAACATGCCCATAACATTGTCTACTGTGGCCACTGGTTGCAGAAATCATGTTGGCATGGAAAGGATCCCATTTCATTATTTTCCCACAAAGAGAAATGTGACATGAAAGCAGCAGTTTCCAAAGAAAATGTTATCTGATCTGCTGAGTTACCAGGAACAACTTTTTCCTTGTGAAGTTGAACTAGTTTTGGATAGTTCACCCACACTGAAATTAAATACTGGTAGTTTTATTCACCTCAAGGGGCTCACTGTGCTACAGAAACAACTTGTGAATAAGATGTGTATCCTGAAACGACTGATGACAGGGGAAAAAATTTCAAATCCTCCAAAACAGAAAAAAAAATTATTTCCTTTTCTGCTGAGGTCAGGTGATATGTTTCTTGTCATGGTCGACTCAAGCAGTCGATATGGCAGCATATCGTTTTCAAGTACAGGAATTCTTATGTTACTGATGTTTTATTTCAATAGAAGTAGAGGTGCTGGTGTAAAAATCAGTATTATTAAAAGTAAAAATGAGTGCATTTAAAATGTACTAAAAAGTATACTTTACTGAGCTGCATGTGAACTTTCCCATGCAACTCTAAATGGACAGGAGTTTTATAGTTCAAATAGTTTTTTTTTACTTGGAGTATCTGAGAATTACAAAATTAAGTAAAAAATTAAAGACAGATACTCTTCTGTTCTTGGCTTGATGATCATTCACTTGCAAAGGGCTACACAATTTTGCAATTTACAGTTGTCTGGGTTTCTGATGCTGAGGAGGAGCCTGCAAAGAAGGTTTTGCTCTGTAAAGTGCAAACATCAGTTAAAACATATGTAAAAGTAAAATAAACACCTTAAAATTACTCAAAAAAAAGTACTGTAATGTGAGTGAATGCACTTCCACCTTTGTCTGCAAGTGATCGATATGCAGTGATAAGGCAGTGGAGGAAGAGTGTGTGCACACAGAAAACTGACCAAGAGTGAGTCAAAGAGGGAGGCAAGGGGAGAAAACTTTTCCTGAATTCTCCACAATAATTTTCCCGCTTACGTGCTTTTACCAAAGACCACAGAATGTCAGCAGGATTAGGGATTTACCGTGACTCATTAACTGTGCTCGTACCTTGTTTATGGCCACACGTGACCTTCCTCCGCCTGTGTGATTCCAGGGCGATGAGTGTCTCCATGCCTCCAGGAGGGAATCACAGTTTGGTATGCCCTCCAGAGAGACCCCCTGGTTTTTGGTGCAGAATAGTGGAGCCAGGCTGCCTATAGCAGCTCCCCAGAGAGGCCGAGGGGGGTATGGAGAGGACTGCAACTCGGTGTGTGGTGCATGTGTGTGTGTGTGTGTGTGTGTGTGTGTGTGTGTTGTGGGCGTGGGGGGATGATGTGTCCAGCAGATATGTAGCAGTTGACTTTTAAGCCAGTATAGTCACATCTGTGCATGAAATTATGCTACAGTAAATGGGTCACACACTATTATTGTTATATGTTACTCTGTATATACATGCCCTATTTTACGCTCTTTTACAGAATACTACAGACATCACTTTAAATACACGGGGAAGAATGGAGTATTGTTGGATTCTTTACAGTGTATTAGTGCTTACAATATGCTGCACGCCTTCATTGTTTCAACATAAAGGCTTGTGACAGTTCAACTCAAAGTGAACAATGGTCAAAGAGGCTGAAGACAGAGCAGTTTCTGCTCTGTCTTGAAAGACCCTGTCGTCACTTATTCTGAAATGAAAAGAAAGATAGAAAATGAGAGAAAAAGAAACAAAAACACAGCTGGTTGTGCGACATGAGATGAAAAAGTCTCAGGTTGGAGTTGTGAAAACACAGTCTCGGTCTACTTTGAATGCCCCCCCACTCAGCCACCCACCCTTGACATGAGGGGAAACTACAGTACGACCAGACATCCCTCACACTGTGGCCTGCTCATGTTTTACATTGTGTTGAAACACTGCAACGGTAAAGCTTACAGTTTGTCATTATGGTTATTCTTGTGTTTACTGATGACTTCACTTCTTGTGCCTCACCGTAAATACAGTTTTATCTGATAGATAGATACACTGTTTCTGGTATGAGAAGCACTGAGACCCACACACTCTTCCAGTAAGCAGCGAATCACACATTTCACTGGGAATTCACAGGAGCATCAGTCTCAGAAATAACAGCACAGATTAACTCTGTAATTTTGCACAATGATCCATTTGACCCGATAGTATCAGGAGAGTGAATAGGACAGACTCCAAGTGAATTCATTTTCTCAGCATAGCCTTTTGTTCACTCCACCACTGCACGTTCTTATGCCTCATCTTCTTTTTTTTCAAACTCTACTTCTGGTTTGTTCCAGCGTGGGACATAAATCTTTCTCTGAAGAAAAAAAAAATCAACCTTCCTTGATAGACTTCCTTTGGCAGCTGAAACTGTGGACTGCGGTCAAATTGAACATGTTTTTCTTCAGCTTTGATCCTTGATGTAGCTGAAGGCCTGCTGACAGAGGCAACACACTGCTCCCCGCAGAACTAACACTCACATCATGTGTCAGAGGACGATGTTAAGATCTCACACAGTCATAGAAAGGCCTGAGACACACCACGCTGACTTAAAAGAAATAGTGCCGAACAAGACAGATGGGTAGATCCATTCGTGTCACCTCATGTTTCCTGGAAAAAAAAGAACACACCACACAGACAACAGATACTTATATATTCATGTGCATTCTGCGCATGTGTCAGGATTGCAGAAAGATTTTTCATGCTACTCTGCATCTGTTCATTTACAGTTTCATTTTATGAATCAAGAACACATCTGACAAGAGGTTGCAACAGCCACTGGTGTTGTCAGCCTGAATGTCTTCCGCTTGTGGAAAAAAGGTTTGTTTACCACAAACAAAGCTCTCACAATTTCAACACAGCTGGATTTCCATGTCTCATCTCATGCCCTGATTCACTTAGGCTGAACAGCCAATAAGAAAGCTCTCTGGTCTCTGTCATCGGCTGAAATGTCTGGAAGCCACTGAGCTGAGCAGGTCCAAAGGTGTGGGACCCACTGGACAGACTACAGGTCTGAAACAGAAACAGCCAGACAGCCGAGGACCCGGTGTCAAGTCCAGCAGTTTAAGCAGACTTAAACAGAAATCTTTCTCCAAAGGAAAAAAAAAATCAACATTTTTTAATAGATATCCTCTGCCAGTTGAATATGTTTAAATCAGCCGTCAGTGAACGATATAAAGGAGGCGTTAAGGAGCTGTTTAGACATGAGCCTGGCCTGCTTGCTCCTTGTGTGCAGTGTGATTACAGAGAAGATGCCCATCTTGGCCGGACCAGAGAGTCCACACCACATTATTGTCTGAATTACATGAATGTAGAGCGGTCTTTATCTCTGCAGGTCTGTCATTTGCCTGACATACAATTCTCCCAGTGGGTCATTATGTTGTACACAAACACGTGCGCACATGTACGCGCATGCGCACACACGCACAGTGACGCATACACACACATAGGCACACACACACACACTGTTTGTTTCCCTCGGTTTTCTTCCCCCTGACCCCCCTGAATGCCAGTTAATCTCACCACATTACTTCCATACTTTTCATCTTAAATAGATGCAGAACTTTTGACAGATGAATCTCACTGAAATGCGGCCACCAGCTACAATTAGCCAGTCAGCCAAACACATGTATGAGTGACACACAGTAACCAACCGCACTTCATAAAGCCAGGACTGAAGAAAGCGATATATTGTTGTTTGAGTGGGATTCATCCTTGCTCATTTAACCGCCCGCTCCCGACTTTCATCCCTCTCTCTCAGAGCGGTGTGGCTGAGGTCCAGTTTCATGGATCTAAATTGAATCAGGAAAATCAACCTCGTCTCATCCTCATCTTTAATGAGGGAGATGGTGGGATTTCCAAGGTTGCTGCTCTGCCCTGTTTTCTTTAGAAAGGTCTCGCTGTTCTGGGAAGGAAGCCTAGAGAAGTGGATTAACTAAAACCCAAAGGAAGGAAGAAACAGATATGCTGGACGGGATCACACACGCACACACACACACCCAAGGACTTGCCACACACACATTGTACTTTGTAGACACAAACCTAAAAGCTGGGGAGAGCGAGAGAGGGACATGTTATAAGAGCTCCAAGGAGGTTATTTCCTTCCAGCTCAGAATCAAACACGACTAGAGAAGAGAGGAAAGGGAGAAAATCTAAACACATTTTCACCCTTCACTCTGACATGTGGAACCTGTACTGGGAGTGTTTTTCTTTTCATCTGACTGAGATAGGGCTGAGGGGGTTCTACACTGTCCCTCTGCCCTCTCGTCCCAGGAGGCCTGTGGTGACCTAATTAACAACCAGGACACCCTCTCACACAGAACAACAACACCTTCACGGCTTTATGCTAAGGCCCTGTGGCCTCAGCGAGATACAGTATGACCACCATGTTGCCAGCTCACTGAGGGGCCCCTGGCCTTGCTGGTTGGCTGAGGCCTCAGAGTCATTCATACGAAGCCTCTTTTCTATCTATACTTGGGAATAGTTACCCGAACAACTTCTTAATTAAACATTGAACGTTCTGTAATTCTTGTGCCCATTCGGGACAGGATTAGAATCTCTGTAATTTCTGCCAGTGCGAGATGGGAGTGCTAGTAGACTCCCTAGCAGCCGTATTGGTAGGTGTGTTAAGGCCACCCATGTTCAGTAAATGTTTCTAATATGTCCACTACAACCTGCAACCGGCAACCTTTTTGATGCGAAATGCCAGTTTTCAATTTTCTTGTTATCAGTGCACAGTATTAACATTAGGTTCAATTATGACTTGCATGAAAATCAAATTTCCAACGGATCTGTCATTTTATTCCATCTCAATAGGCAACATGCATGGCAACAATAGACTGTATTGGCGGTGTTCCTGGAGTACCAAAACAGGCTTTGAAAGGCATTGGCTTGCTCTCCATGCCTGGATGCCACACATTTAATGGATTCTGCCTTGTCTGCCTCATCCTTGAAAGTTTACTTGTGTTTTGTCTCTAAATGGCATTAAACACTTGTTGTTGGGCAAACAACATTTTCAGAGCATTTCATACCAACTTATCTCATTCCTTTGTCCACAAGGACTGGAATGCTCAAACCTTTACTTTATCCTCCCTTCAGGGCTGCCATCATCTTCTGAGCCCAAACTGGCACTGAACTGCAGACACAATTTGAGCAGGAGGTTGTATCATCAGTCACAGTAAATAACACAGGCAGTGGCAGTGAAAGAAGTAATTTGGCTAACTTGGCATGCAGCTGAGAGGGCACTTCAACATTTCCAAAAAAAAAAAAAAAATCCTCTCTTGCACACTTAGTGTGCCATTGGTTAAGGGTTAGGGTTAGGGTTAAGCTGACGCTGGCCTACGGTATCCAAGCAGCATTCACAATGTTTGTTGAAGACATATCTGTTAATTCTGTATATACTGGAGGTTTGCATTTGGACAGGACTAAATTTATCAGAGGACCTCTGAGTTTGATAAAAGCAACATATAATTTGTTCCATAATAATCATGAGGGTCATTTGTGAAAGCACCAAAATGATTCAGACAGGCCAATATCCCTTGGGACGTCTGTGATACATGAAACTGGTGTCCCCTTGTAAAAACCAATCCTGTCTGAGTAAAGCTTATGACTCAGGAAGGACAGGCACCTCTCAAGTGTTTTCACTCTGAATAAGTGGAATATCCTCGGGACATATTGGTGCTGTGGGAAATAGAAGTGAGACCTATGCTGCTTTTTGATGTACCTAATATTCGCAGAAAATGTTCGGGAAACATTGCACAGCCGAAAGCAGTTCTACTTAAATGATGCAGGTGTCTTTTACAGGTTTTGTAAAAATTGTTCCAGTGATGTCAGCGATCTTCAATTTTTGACCTTTGGGCAAAAATGTGTGTGTGTGTGTGTGTGTGTGAGAGAGAGAGAGAGAGTGCATATGTGAACTCGTCCAGCATATCTGTTTCTTCCCTCATTTGGGTTTTAGTGGTTTTTTTTTTTTTTTTTTTTTTGGTGTCTTCATTTGGACAATCACTCCAGTTGGTAAGTCTTAGGGTTAATTTAAACATCAAAACACAGTGCTGAGATGGCCAAAACTGGACACCGGATGTTGCAGATATTGCACTGATGTTAAAATGTTGATTTTTATTCATAGAGGTCCTATTAGGCTGAAGAGAGTAAGAAAGCACACAAGTCAGTAAAGCAATGTCAGTTTTGAAAAAGAGCATAGCGTGGGCGAGACCCAGACCACCGAGATCCAGCCCGCCCCTGCTTGCCGTTTACCTGCAACCACATCTCTACATCAACTGGCAATGATTACACACATTTTGATGTGAGGGGTTGCCTTTTTTTTTCCAGTGAAGTTTCAGAATCCCCCCACAGCTGAGAAAGCTGTGGTGACGGGCCCCAATCCACCCACACACTGTGTGGGGGCCATGCTAATGTGTTCAGCTGCGTATATGTCACGCTTTGCTGGGCCTCCATGATGGGATCCCCTCTTTCACACCTCTAACATCTTTGAGACAGACAAGATTTTATACCCCAAAATGACATTTAGACTAAGCCTGCGGTCTCAGATAAAAGTTGCAAGGGTTTCAGTAATACATACACCATTAAACTGACAGCTAGCTGTCGAAGAACACGGGTAATAATGTGACTTTAAATAGTATAACTGCTGTAGAGGAGAAAAATTCACAAAAAGAATAGAAAAGAAAGAATTCATAAGGCTGTGGCACAAATGAAAAGACCTTTCCTACTGTGGGTCCAGTTTTGGAATGACGAATAATCAGTCAATCAGTCACTGTTGTATCTAATGATCAGTGTATAGCAACTTAGAGTAGCTATTGTATCAAAGTGTGATGCACTCTGTGGAAAAGATAAAATGCGTCAGAGGCATGTGGTGAGAGGTATGTCTAAACAAACACAAACTGTTGCTAAGCTGCCATTTCACTTAGTTTCATTTATGGATAAATGAGAGGACGTGCATGCATTAGTATTTGTTACTGTCTCCCAGTGTGTGGTTACAAGGAGGCATGATGAGGGTCTCTCAATATGGAGTCATCAGGGAGACCACAGCATTTCTCTGCCACAGCGTTTAAAATGACTCATGTGCGCTTACACCCCAACCCACCACGTAGGCAGCAGAAAACCACAGGGAGGGTGGGGGTTACAATGGCGAAGAGGGGCAAGCTTACTGTGAACGAGCTGGGAATCCCTCCGACTGATCAGAACAGGCGTGACAGCGCACCGGGGATACAGACGATGGTGCACAAGGTGAGTGTGTGCACGGAGAGCTTCAGACATCTGCAGCTGGTGCAGAGGTAGACAGAAAGTGCAACCCCAAAGGTCATATGATTCTCCAGATTTTTTCACTTTTCACAGCAGTCTAAAACTACAGCAAAATTCCCAAATGAGAAAGAGCCACAGGCTACTGGGGGAGTTTTCAAAACAATTCTGCTCAGGAAAAAGGACTCCTGTAACATATAAGTTTTTGCACAAGTGTTTGAGTGTATGACTACATGGGACAGGTCACCCACTCATGCAAGAGAAAAATTAGTTGGTTAATTTGTATACATCAACAATAGTATGACTAATGTATGGAAGTTTCTTGGTTACTATAAACACGCACAAAATGCGATCTGTTTTACTCCATATTTGCAACATCACAGATGTAAATTAACATCTTAAAGCATCAAAACACATGTGAAACTCTTGCTAAGCTGTAGCATCCTGACAATCTTTCACCCTTAAAGTGGTTTTGACAAGCTTGATGGCCCTCTGGTAAGTGACCAGTGTTTCTCACAGTTGCTTCGTCTTCCTGGAAACGACTGGTGTCTTACTGGATGTGTGGGCAACTGCTGATACTAAAACACGTCGACTAGCGATATGCTAAACAATCTATACTGTCTGTTTTGGAAATGACACACGTCGCTGCTACTGCTATTTTGTTTGCATTAAACAGGACGTGCTCAGGTTTGGGCGGGCCGCTGGGATTAGCAGCCAAAACTCAATGTTTAGCCCTTCCATTGCCGTTAATGCTGGCAATAATCGTGCCAATCCAATCAGTAAGTGTGTTTACTTATGTGTGTGTACATTTGGGATGTCACAATACCAGAATTTTGATAGCTGATACCAAGCGTGGACGTGATCTCAAACTTCTCAATACCTACAATCATGTCAAAAACAGAAAGTATTTAAACATTATAATAGGAACACTGAGTTACAAATGCAAGTGCTCTGACCTGTAGCCTTCAAACAGAAAACAAAGCAACAACACAAACTACTGACTTCACATTAGAGAAATGATCTGAAATCTCCTGCTGTAACAATAAATATAATGATATGATCATGTGCTCTCAATTTGAATACAGTCAAAATATGCGTGCCTGCAAACGTACAGGCCAAAGCTGCATTAGAATAACAGCGCTGAATTTCAGAGTCAGGTCTCAAGTTGTGTCAATACTTTGATACTAAAACAGGAGTATAGTAGTAACAGTAGTAACAGTAGTGCTATTTTCAAATTTTGGTGTTGATTTGGAGCCTAAGTATTGATTCTTGTGACACCCGCAGTGTGCCTGAGTGTATATGTATCTATGTGTGGGGGTTGCTAGGGGAGGTGGTGGTGGCATGTCTGCCTTTGCGTGTGTGGGAACAGGCAAGCTCATACTGGCATTGCGTGTCTCAGTGGTATGTGACCCTGGGCTTCTTTTGAAATGAGCCGAAATGGGGGTAAAGGCAGCGCGGGGGTGAAACTCATATCCAGAGGTGACTGGGCTTGGAGGGGCGACTCGAGCTGAATGTGTTTGAGCCGGGAGACGCGAACACAGCGGATGAGGGCAGTTATCTGAAACCTATCTTCTGAAAACAGAGCTGCTTGCCGACAAAAGCGAGACCTGCAGCGTGGATTCAATTTAGTCACAATCACACGAAAACACGAAGAGGGGATGAGAGAAGGCGACAAAGAAACGCAGAGAATGCGGAGCGTGAGTCACTGAGGCCGTTAAACCTTACACAACTGCAAATGTATTTTAGGGGACAAATTTACTCCTACCCTGGGCCAAATTTGCATTTTCTGTGTGTGTGTCTGTGTGTCTGTTGTACAGTATGTGCATTTGGAGCAGCTACTTCCTGCCTTCCTGATAAAGCTTGTGCAGACGTCTGGACTTCAGCGCTCGGATGGAAAATCCTAGCACCTGTACCACAGACACTCTTTCTTCCAGCATCACGACTCCTCCCAGCTGTGCTCCACTGACGGCTTTTTCTCCCTCCTCAGGTCCAGACGGACACGCCAAGACCCAGACTGGAGCAAAACACAGGCGGTTATTGGGAAGAGAACAGGGGGAGGCGGTGGTGAGGTTGGCAGGTGTTATAGAGAGAGCTGGGGTGGAGGGAACGTGAATGGCGGACAGGTTCAACGGGGCCGACTAAGAATACTACTTCCAGTGAGAGCAGGGGAAAATGAGACATGTAGAGAGAGAAAAAGACAGATAGAGAGAGTGAAGGGGAAAGAGAGGGAGCTGAAACGGCAAGGGAGCAGAAAATGAAGCTGCTTGCTGTTGTGGGTATGTGGGGAAAAAAGAGAGAGAGAGAGAGGGAAACCCAGACACAAACATAAACACTGGCTAGCACTTCAATGATTCCTCTTTCTCTGGCTCCATGCCTCCCCATCTATCTCCCCCCCGCTCTCTTTCTCCCCCTCACTAGCCAAGCATAAACAAATTAACATGGAAAGCATCAGACGGGGCCCATACATCTCAGAGAGAGGGCAGTCTGTGAGAAAAGTGTGTGAGAAAAAGGAAAATCGTGGCAGTACGGGACGGGGCATTTAGCCGTTCCATTCTATAAAAGACCAATTGGATTAGACGGCGGGCACACACACACACACACATGACCGTCCATTTTGCCGCATTCATCTCTAGTATCAGCTGTAAACTCAAGTGGCCACCGAGAAATGTCATCCAATCAGACGTCTGGCTTTCTGTCTGTCTGTCTGTCTGTCCTAAACTCATAACCCTGAAATAGAAAGGAGGGAAAACGGCCAAGACAGTCTCCTATTTCGCTTCCATGACAGACTGTTACTGTTATTCCTGTGGCCTAAGCATTACAGACCACATTAAAAGACACATAAATGCACAAATACTCAACAACCCACCCATGCACACCAGCACACACACACAAACACACAGTGTGAGAAGTGATTGAAGCTGTAAGGGTCATCCTTTGATGACCAGAGGGTTGATAGATAGATAAATAGATAGATAGATAGATAGATAGATATATGTTCAATAATGCTGTACTGCTAACACACATACACATACACAAATGCACACACACACACACACACACACACTCACATACACACACTGGGTGCTTGGCTCTATCCTATGAAGACGCAATGTCACCGATTACTGCGGCTCCTTGGTCTGGCTGGTAATGACATCATGCCTGGGTCGGCTCCCAGAGATCCCTGCTGCTGGCATGCTGCCAGCCCTACATCTGTAAAAAGCCCTACACACACACACACACACACACATAGTGCACAGTGCACAGCACAATCTAAATTTTCGACCCTGCCCCCACTCTGTCTCTCTCTCTCTCTCTATTTCACTCTCTCTGTTTCTTGCCTTTGTCTCTTTGGGAGAAAAAAGTGCAGATTCTCTACTGGCTCCAGTTGCCAATGCACAACTGTCAAGTCAAGTCAAATCAAGTCAAATTTGATTTATTTTGCACATTTAAAAACAACATGAGATGACCAAAGTGCTTTACAAGATGATAAAACAACAATATATTAAAGAAATCGCCTAAATAAAAAACTCATAGCTCTGATGTGTAGCGTGGTGCTTGGCCTTGAGGTGTTCTAAAAACAAATAAAAGGAGCTTAAAAAGTACTCTAAAACAAACTGGTAGCCAGTGTAGTGAGGCCAAAGTGGGGGAGATATGATCGTTTCCTTGAGTTCCAGTTGATATTGCAGCATTTTGAAATTCTTGTAACTGAGACAATGATGACTGATTGACTCACAAATAGAGGGAATTACAATAATTACAGGTAATTGAAGCACATATGATTCTCTCAAAGTCTGTGAAGGCTGAGTCTAAGATTACTCACGAAATGAAGATAACATCTGTTTTGTCATCATTTAGGAAGAGAAAGTTGTGTGTCACCCAACTTTTAATCTCTTCTTGAGAGTTTCATAAGGGCTGGAGTGGTTGTTGGTTATCATATTTAAGTGTGATATAAAACTGAATATCATCCGCATAGCAATGCAAAGAAATTCAGTGTTTCCTTATAATTTGACCAAGAAGGAGTGCATAGGGTAGAAACCAAAACTGAGCCTTGAAGGAGCTGGAGGGGATGAATTTTCCACTGACTGACAACATCCTGTTCCCAAGGTGTGATTTAAACCATTTGAGGGCGGTACCTTTAATATAATGCCAACCCAGTGTTTGAGCCTGACACTGCAACATCTGTGGTGAATGACGAAGTGATATGTTGCTTGCACAGTGATCAAGGCATTAGAGCTAAAACGCAGTGCATGAAATTTGTGTTTTACATTGAAAACAAACAAACAAACAAACGAAGAAAAAGGCATTTGGAATCAAATGAGCCTGAGTCTGAAGTCAGAACACGGTGATTTGTTTTCTGTGTGACTTTCCTATCCTGACTCATAACTTCTGAACAGATTCACACGTCATCACAGAACTCTGAGGTCTGTCGTGGGCCACAGAGGACCTGATCAACTTTTCAGGCTGTTCAGTCAAAAGGGGGGCGTGGCAGTGGGCATGACATACCTCAAAAAGATCTTACCAGTCTTAATGAACCTTACCAATTGATTAGCTTAACATCACAAAATTTTAACAAAATGTTTTTCCAGGGTCTAAGGAACAACCTATTAATCTCTCCTGTCCGCTGCCTCCAAAGCCACGCCCACTTCAGTTTTTTGCAGGGGTCTTGTCCACTGACCTCTGACTCTGCGTGTCTGCCGACACCGTGATTGATACACAGACGTGTTCATGTCTGTTTGTGCTCTTTATTACAAACTCCAGACCAGAGATATTCATTCATCTCATACTATTTAAAGTAAATGAAAAACTCTCTATTAACAGTAGTTTTTTTTTTTATATCCAGCTGGTTTTGATTGAAGTGTGTGTGCAGCAAATACACCATTGGTGAGCAACAACATTTAAACATTATTATGCAAGAGAATAAACAACTATTATGGGAGAGTGGGGTAATTTGTGCCAAAGGGCAAGTAGTGCCACCCCTGTTATCTAGAAAACTATAGAAGAAGTTGGTCATGTGACCACATATTTTTGAAGAGGCATCCATTTCACTCATCTTATAAAGAAGGGAGACACAAGGCTTGAGAGGTAAGCACATTTAAGTTCAAAAAACATTTTTTTGCCCTCCAAAGTAAAATTTCTATGATCAAGGTTTTTTGATTGCTGTGTTTGAACAGTTATAGAAAACTTTGAAAACAGTTCACACAGGTTTTAGTACTTTACTAAGCTACACCATGAGTCTATACAGTTAGCATGATGTTAGCTCAAAACAGCTGGGGGATGCATTTTTTTCAAAATGGTGGACTTGGGGTAATTTGTGCCAGAGGGCCTTGGGGTAATTTGTGCCAGTGGCACAACTTGTGATTATATACTATATATTACTTTCTTGTATTTTATTGTTATTGTACATTATTTTCTTACCTTTGATCACTAAAACTATTCAGATTCAGATGAAGATGATTTGCAGGTGCTCATTTTGGAATTTTTATTTTGTTCTGGGTATGTGTTCATGTGGTGATAGGCCTTGTTATAGAAAAGTGGCCTGTGATCTTGTCAAAAATAATAAATAAATGTTAAATAAATAATTTTGTATTGAATTTGCTTTGCTTTTATATAGCATTATCATTTGTGAGATTAAAATGATCTGTTTTACTTCAATTATCAATGGCACAATTTACCCCAGTGTATTCTCTCTAATGGCACAATTTACTCCGCACTGGGGGCAAGTTGTGCCACAGAACCACTTTTTTTTCGAAAGCTATATTTCTCAAACAGTTTATATAAGATCCAAAGTGATTGTTCCCAGGGATGCACAACATCCTAAACTATATGTGCATATTTTAGTTGGAGGCATTACTGTAATTCCCTTGCTTTAAAGGCTCTTTAAGTAAAAATTGGCACTATTTACCCCACTCTCCCCTACTAGAGTAAATCTCTCTCAAGCATCTCTAATAAAATACTTGAAAAAGAGGATAGTGCAAATGAGAGATAAAAACATGAGAGAGATACTGTCAAAGAACTTAGAGAAGAAGCTCTTCCATATTGGAGATGGAAGACATGGACATGAAGACACCTGATATTTAAAAAAGGCAGATACTGGTCCTAACCCTACTTGGAATTACAACTTTAAGAGCAATTACTTTTTCTTTTTTTTCTTCCCTCTTGGCATGTCATTACCACCTTTGACCATTTCCACTTGATGGAATGAAAACCAGCTTCCACGCAGGAGGGGAGTGTAGTTGTGTCTGTGTGTGCACTCGAGTATCTGTACAGGGAGTGTGCTATTGTAATCAGAGAAAGATGGATCTAGGTGCTTCTTTGCTGGGCTGTTAGAGTTTCCCTGCGATGCCAAATTGCCTCGAGGCTCTACAACAAAAAGCCTCTTTGGTTCCAAGCATAGTGGGTGCAGGGGGTGAAAATGTGGACTGATCCCAAAACTGCCGGTCCCTGCTGGTTTCAACTGCCGCCTTAAAGGCCGAAGGTCCTTATGAAATTAATCAGAGCCACGCTGCTGTAGCCGTGCAACAACACCATGTTAGGCTGAAAACAACTGGAGAGTTGGTGAAAACATGTTGTGGACTACAGCAGAGAGAAGAGAGTCCAATGCCACTGATCCCGGTTCATCTTCAGTGTTTATCATGCGTTTCCAGCTGCTTTAAAGAAGGCTTTACTTCTCTTCCACCCAATAATTTAGTCTCCATGACTGAGTCTGCAATATGTCAGCAGTCAAACACACACACACACACACACACACACACAGCCATGGACACACACATACAAACTTACAGTGGAAGTGTATCAGACACTCAAAATGAGGGCTGCTTCGCAAAACAATACCACTCAGCCAGACATAACAAACATTCAGTGTTGTGTGTGTGTGTGTGTGTGTGTGTGTGTGTGTGTGTGTGTGTGAGTGAGTGAGTCCTTGAATGCATCTGTACTGTATGTGTGTGTCTATTCAAATGTGTCTAAAATTGTCATTGCTGAGCTGCATCACTGTGTATGTGTGCACACACACACACACACACGTGTGAATGTGTGTGTGTGTGTGTGTTGGTCTGTGTGTGAGTGGACCATACCGCGGGGGTCAACCTGGGCCAGCTGTTTGGAGCTGATGGAGTGAGCCACACACATGCTGCCCCATTGAACCATGACCTTAAAAGAGGAGGGGAGAGCAGGAGGGAAGGATGGAGTGAAAAAAGGAGGAGAGTAAAGGAACAGAGTAAAGGAAAAAAACATTGATTTGATTTGACGCTGCTTCAGACATATATTATATTAAAATACCCAGATAGCAACATGGATACTCTCTTGTGCTACTTGCTGTTTTTCTTGAATTACTACTGATATCAGGTTTACTCTATAATACCCCACCTGTCCAAGGAATAATAAAAAGTGCCATTACAGTAATACCACAAACAAAAAAGGAAAAAGTTATGGAAGTTTCTCACATTGTTCTCCCGCAGACATTCCCATTCCTTGTGGTTAATGCACACGGTACCCTCAAGATGGACCGCTCTCCGTTCAATAGGAGTAATGCGATCATTGACTGTCTATGCAGAGCATATAGAGAGTGCACATGTAAGTATATACAGTCTATTTTTACATCCCGAGGACTGCGGTGTTCCAGCTCTCAAAGCTCTAAAGGCCCCACACGCAGAAAGACACACACATGCAAAAACACACCATCTCTCTTTGCGCACATGCAAGCCAGCACTCACAAAAGCATGCACACTCACACACACACACACACACACACACACACATACACACACACACAGTTTCACCACCCACTGCTTGGTGTTTGTTTAATATGGCATTTCAGTGTGAGGACAGTATATCCTGCTCCTCTCTTTATAAGGGCACAGCTAAGGCTGGGCTCTCTTACACTGAGACCCCCACCCCCACCACCAATCCCAGTTTGCCAGTGCACTCCCTCTCTCATGCACACACACATATACACACACACCCACACACTTGATAGTCCCGTGCCAACTCCTGCCTCTTGGCGCAGCCCGAAGTTAACGTTGCTTTAACTGAGAAATGGCATCTGCTTCATCTCTCTTTTCACCCAACCGTTCTACTCCTCCAAACTCAATAGCCCCCCCACCTCAAAATGTCCATCTCATATCCAAAAATGCACACATGCTAACACACACCAACCTTACACACATGTTATTGAGCTGGCACCAGTGCTGCAGCCTTGTCTGTCCAGGAGGAGAAGCACACAGAGGGAGCGTTGAAAGAACAGATTTAGTCTTTTGTGTTCCTGGCGTAAGTAGGCCATGTCTTCGAAAGACAAATCCCTGCTTCACATTAGCCTGGAGTTGTCACTTAGGAGCTAATAAATACTGGAAAACCAAGCTGGGGAAGGAGTGTTTGTGTCTATTTTATACTGTCTGTTTGAAGTCCTTGTATGGGCAGTTTGTCTTAGGAGCCGCCATCCACGAAACGCTGCAGATCATTTTTCAAAATAATCATGAGCCGTTGCTAAATTGAACTCATAAATAAATTGTGTCAAACACTGATACATATGGCTGATATCCTGATATCCTGTCTTACTTTTCAAAAGAAAGTTCATTCAGACTATGGGAAGTGAATTTGGGTCTGCATCATTTCAGACGTAAGGATACAACACTAATGTTTATATGCTGATCAAGTGATGGGAAGTGCTTTACCTTTCTATGTGCATAATTTATTGTAGTTTATTTGCCCTTTGCCATAGTCCAGCTGTATTTTTGACTATGCACCAGTCCATTTTTTCAGTGGTTAAAGCTACGTTTAACCATGGAGCACGCAGCAGGTACGTAAAGATGCACCATGCAAAATCAAACCAGAGCATCAAATGAAGTGAGGACCATGTAGACTGGACTGACTAAAATGTGGAGTAAACACATAATCTATTATCTGTCACAGAATAAGAGCATTGTAGGCTCAACCATTAAATTGCATGTTTATTCCATGTTTTTAGCCAGTTGAGTCTAAAGGGTTCTCACTTAAATAAACCTCGGCAATTTTACATAGTGCACTTTTAACTACCAACACCATATTTCCATGAAAGAGAGAAACTCCTCCTTTTTCTTTGCTTTTGCCAGTCTTAGCTCTTGCTTCATTTTTTTCCAGTCTACCTCCATCATAGTATCCTATAATGTTAACTCAGCGTCCCTAAAAACACCAGGCTTTTTAAAATGACCCTTCACTGCGTGCAGCTTCGTTGTCAGAGTCAGTTTTTTTCAGGTGTTGTTAAAGCTGTCTATGTGCCGTCCAGACCAAACCTGCCACCTGTTCACTTTGACAAGATGCCACAGAAAATAATAATTTTTGCTCATCTTGCAGAACTACAGTGGCAGTCTCAAACAGGCTTCTCCTGAATTCACATTTTCCAAGTCCAAATACCCCCAGCTGTGAACAAGTGTGTACTTATAAGAACAAGCGCACAAGCTTTGCTGCCTTTTACAGCTGTTTTTTTATTTTATTTATTTATTTTTTTATTGTTTTTAAACTGTTGTTTTTATGTACAACGCTAGGGCCTCCAAGGCACTATATTTTCTTCTTTCTGTTACACATCATAACGGAAAGAATGTCAACTTTACTTGTTTTGACTCTAGAACAAGCTCTCAGATAATCATCATGAAAAACAAGAGAAGCAAAAATTGCTGTAATTTGCATTAGCTCAAAATCAAAAGCAAAATATGTTAAAATCTTTATATGTTAATGTTCAACCACTTTATTGTATTAGCAGTTAAATAAATACACTATTAGGTAAACAGAGTTGTGAAGGTTACTCTTGAAATGTAACAGGTTACAGATTACTTGTTTGCCTGTTAAAAATATAAATAGTAATGTAACTAGTTTGATTACTTAGTAATGTAACTTAATACATTCAATTACTTTTTGAATACTTTTCTAGCACATGTGTTAAAATGGACAATAAAGCTGAAAAGTCCTAAAAACATATGTTTAAACTAGGTAGTGTAAACCTCACAGCCGTATTCAATGCGAACTGTCAAGCTGCATGTTGCTCTTTGTCCCAACAGCTTTGTGGACTCGCGTTGTCTGGAAAGAAGTCATTCTGCACAGCAAAGCAACAGATTGAATGTTTTATTCTATATCTAAGCTTTTTGGCAAAATAATATATTGATTACAGCTACATTTACTTTGTAATTTAATTACATGTAACTAGTTAAATGTAACTAGTTGCTCCCCAACACTGTAAGAAGGTAACTGACATTTGAAAGTGTAGATAGTATTTTGGTCAAAAAAGGTTTGAGGAGTATAAAACATCTCTACAGATAGACCCACCCTTAGTGGCTCAGCCTATCAGTTCCCTGCTACTTGAAAAATAACATGGTGGCAAAACAAGGAACATTACTGATATGAAAGTGGGACAAGGCTGGAACAATATTGGCTGCGAGCTGAACATTTTTGCTCCTGTTTTCATGTGTCAGAGCTGCTGCTTTTGGCAGCACTTCTCTTGCATCCTACCCAGTGTACATAGTCTGCACACACAGAAAAACACATACACACAGAGAGACGGAAAGGCACACACACACTTTACACACACGCACTTTACACACACACACACACACACTGAGGCAAAGGAGATGAATAAAGTAGTGGCAGCTTTGAAAAAGGGAAAGTGAATGAGGGGAAGACTAAGACTGAGAGGAGCCAGACAGAAAACAAATGCCTGGTGAAGCATACAAAGAAAAAGTTCTTAGATTTTGCATACGGAAGTGAAAAACAGTTTCATGCAGAAAATAGGGAACAAGAAAACTATACAGCCCGCTCAATAGTTTCTGCTGTTGGTCTCATCTTGTTTTTAGACAGCCCACAGTCTTTTATAGAGGATAAAGATAGACAGGGGGTTAACCCTGTCTAATAGAAACAATACGAAGAGGGAGATAACGCTGCCTGATACCTTCTGGTTTCCTATGAAGACCACAGTCATGCCTCAGCTCATCTTGGGACTTATCTAAAATCATGTGGAGAGAGATGTGAGCTGAGTTGCAGGGCTCTGACAGAGGTTTCTGTTGATGACCACAGGAATTACCAAACTGCATGCAAATAGTTTTTGGGAAGGATTCATTTTCCTTGGAAAAAAAAAGATTTCTGTTCGAACCAAGGCTTCAATCTTAAATTCTCTGATACCTGCACTTTCTGCGAAAAGGCCAACCAAAGGCTTACACAGATTGTTCTCCCTTAATCTTTACTGTTATGCCAACTATGTGAAAAGGCGTCACAGTACACATTCGATGGATGCAAGCAACAGCAGAAAATAAAGGGGGAAAAAAAGCATGAGAGGACATCCCAGCAGCTTAGCGATTTTCATGTAGCGCTTAGCTTCTCTGACAAATCATAAACAATCTGGGCTTAGAGCTGACTAGTCTAATGCTAAGATATGCTACGCTATGTTAATGGCACACAAATGCTGGCAAGGCGATTACAGTTCTCCCAGGGCTTGCAGAGAAACTCCCTCACAATGGGACACATCACAAGCCTAAGCTAAGCCGCATGGCATTTGTAGGGTATTTCAAGTCAAATTTAATGCAGATTCCTCCTGGCAAGATGTTTGTTAGATCTATTTTTACCGTCACTGAAGGACTGATCTTTGTTTACGTCACACGGTTAAATCTCGTGCTTTAGGGGGCTTTCTTGTGGCTAGACTTCTGCAGCCAAAATTGTTGCCTTTAAAATCTGTCATTTCAAGTCCGTTGCATAAAGTGTAGGAAGGACTGCAGCAGATATTATAACAAAGTCTCCAACACTTCAGCCACATCAATCCAGAAATATTTCTTTTACAAGATTGCTAGTTTTATTTGTAACACAATACTGTATAATTCCCTTGGCTGCAATCTGTTTCATTTATAAACAATGTTCAACATACAATCACAATATTACACCACGCTGACATCTTAGTCAGATAAGTAAGGCAGAGCTGGTGAGCGTTCAAAATGCACGCCTGAAATACTTGTGCTATCTGTGTGCAAAATAAGATAAAATATGAAAATATAACTTCCACACAGTACAGTACATAAATATGGTGCTAAATTTCTGGGTCAACACATGCAAAGGATCTCTAAAGTGGATTAACTTGCTGTGTAATTATGATACCTCTGATAAGCCAAGCACAAGTGTTTGGTTCTGTTCTCTTGAGCCTTTCAGTCCAAATTATGGGTAAAATAAAAATAGGTGATTTACCTCTAAACCTCTCATTTGTTTATAATAATCCATCCATGTGATGTACTGAGGCTGCTGAACTATTCAGTCCTGTGTTTTCTACATATCTGGGCTAAATGGGGTCATTTGTTTTGTTTTAATAAAGCAGGTGTTTTTCTTGGGTCAGATTGTCAAGGAGCAAATTGCTTTCTAATCACATCACACATGGAAACTCCAGATGATGCTGGACGGAGCGCAGCGCTGCACCACTGGTGCACAGGGGCTGTTGTGACCCAGCGTGCAGCATGCGCCCCTGCTTGAAAAAACACCCAACGCCATGTGCAAGTATTAACACAGCTCTGCTTTCATTGCAAAGCAAAACATGTCACTTTATTTGGCCCAGTTTAGACCCAAATCAAAGTGACAGGCAGGAGAAGGTTTAGCCCTCTGACAGCCTGCAGCATGATTTAACTTTAACTGCAGCCCAGCCACTGGATTCCCCACAAGTGGAATATTTCATATTGTTTGGTTTAAGAAACTGAATCGTGAATCAAATGTTTTATGTCTAACACACACAGATAGCTGCAGACAGTCTTTATCAGCAATGAGGAGCTCCAAGGAAATTTCCTTACAACAGAGCAGGAAAAGTTGCCAACATAAAGAAAGAGGATAACATAAAAAGGGAACATTTTGTGCCCGCTCTGTTGAACAATGCCTCACAAAGACTTTTCACATACTGTAGCAGCACAAACAGTAAAAGCAGTCTTCAGGAAAGAGGCGGGCAGCAGAAGGGGGCCTGTGTGGCCATTCAAACAAGCAGCATGTGGCTGTGGGCCTAGAACAGCCAGCAGTACATTTCCATAACAGGAAAGGTCAGTGTTGTGGCTCCAGGGGCTTTAGAGACGCTAACACAGTCCATTCTCGGAGCCGTCTCCCCTGCCTGTTTTACCTGTTGACTGGACTCCAATCCGTGCTGTATCATATTCCAATATCATATATCATAACTTGAAGATTACAGGGTCTAAATCAGCGGGTTAGTATTATAGCAAACAGCTGTATTCTAAAATGTTCATATCTTCTGTTAAAAAAAACAAATGCCATCTGAAATCCATCAGGCAGTGGAAAAAAAACAACAACAGATAATTCTATCCTAAAAAATAAAAAAAAGAAAGTCAGAAGAAAGATTTTGTAAGCAAATGCCTTTAAATGACTGATACGAACCCATATTGTGGTTTACTTTCATGCTAACAGTCATTTTCTAACAGCAAGCATCAGTTTGTTTCAAATGATGGATATCTCATTTTGAACTGAAGCTCTTCAGTTCTGTTTAAAGTAATGATGTTTTTGTTTCCTCTCTGTGATAAGGACGGGGAGAAGCCTTGGCCTGACAGGAGTCTTTACACCAGAGGAGGATTTTCCTTCAGGGCTGTCAAGATCTCCTGCAACAACAGAAGTGAGTGGTGACGCCAGCAGAGATATCACACTACTAACACAACATGACACAACAGCTCTGCCAAACGCACACACACACAGACACACACACACACACAGATATACATATTCATACACTCTCCCTCCTTTCCACCCACCCACTCACCCATCCTCAAACACACATTCACAACACACAATGACACATATACAAACATACACAGCAATCAGTCTTTGTTAACCATTGCCACAGAACTATATTTAAACCTTGGAAAGCTTGATTTACAGCCGTGTGATTTCCAAGTCTTCTGCTCTGTCCAAAACCCAGGAAAATATCGCATGATCATGGTCGTATTTCAGACTGTCCAACATAAAAAGAAAGGTCTCATTTTTGTGGGTTAGGTTTTGTGTATGTGTGTGTGTGTGTGTGTGTGTGTGTGTTGGAGTGTGTGACAAAAAGAGAGGGAGACAAAACCAAAGACAGAGAAAGAGAATACCGCGGCATGTATTGTGCGTGCTCATGTGTGTGTGTGTGTGTGTGTGTGTGTGTATGTGTTGCTGTGGTGCGCTGTGGACCCCTCGCTGTGTTTGAAGTTGTGTTCCATACAAAACAACAGCAGAGGAAGTTTCAAACAGCTTCTGGTCTTTCTCTTGGACCAGGCCCAGGGTCCTCAGGGGGCCCATAGTAGAATAAAACGCTCTTTAACACGGCCTCATATACCTCAACACCTGCAGCAGACAAAAGCCCTCTATGAATTCAGTGCTGGAAAACATACATTGATGTGAATCAGCCAGTCAAAATCAGCTAGTCAGTCAAAAGTGAGAAAAGCACAATGAGGAATGGTGGAAAAAAAAAAGATCTTCGTAGTTTCTTGATGTATTTTATAACCTGTGATGACAATAAAAACATTTCATTAAAAAAAAAATCACTTACTTTAATTTACCATCTTGCTACAGTGGATTGACAAACAGTAGATAATTACATTGTGCTAATTCAGCTCACTTACAGCATTATTGCACAGATAAATAAAACACATGTTCATCACAGACTTCAATGTGGTCCAGATTATGCTGCTTCTCAACATCCCTCCCACTCTTTGCCTGATCTACACGATTTTCCCATGGGGCTTCAGAGCACTCAGGGCCCAGTTTGAAATAATATTGACATTGGAGGAGCTAAAAGACAAAACATAGCTAATAGTTATAATTATCTGACATAATTATCCCCAGTAATAACAACAGATAATACTTCTCTGTCTGTGCAGATGTTTGTTGTTGTGTCTGAGGGATCCTCCCTGGAAAATGTGCGGCTCAGAGACAGGCAGCGCCACCTCCAACCGGCCAGGCCTCACCTTCCGTGGGCGTGGGAGAGTCGGATTGCAGCCTGTCAGGGCCAGGTAGGGTTGAGGTTTTAGGTCGCTGGCTGTGTGGGTGGAATCCCCTTGGCAAGAGCATCTGAGGCCTTTGGAAACAATGGAGCATTCAATCTTGTCAGTGCAATAAAACCTGAGAGCATTCCTTGCAAAGGCTGAAGGAGCTCAAAACAAAACAGTGGTTGATATAAAAGTAAGCCACTATCCATATATTTCAGGCCGTACTGCAAAATTATGAAAGCATATAGTTGAACTGATTAATTTCAGAGGGCATTATGGTAATTTCACCCCAGATGACAGCACTGGAGTCCGGAGAGTGATATCTCTCTGGGGTCTGTCTCTGTCTCGTCCAGCAGACCCAAGTCCATTTACCTAATTAAAAAAACAGAGCAGCAGTCTTTGAGGCTCTCCTGTTTACAGCTGTGTGACGCAAGACATAAAACACAAGCAGCAGTAGCTACGCAAATAGAAAGCAGGGTGACATGGGAAAGCTTAAGGCAATGGGGCAGAAGACAAAGAAGAGAGAAATGAAGATTCAGGAGAGAGGCTGAGGACATGGGAATGAAGTAAAAATGAAGGCATGAAAGGGAAATAGGAACTGAATGAATGTCTTTTTTTTAAAATCAGATCTGGGAAACCCCATTTATAGAGTTACATTTATGTAATATTTCAGTGAGCTGCTTTAAAGTGCAGTTTTTGATTTGTTATGTTGCTGAACTGTTATCGTGATGAATGCCTGTGAGGGCTGGAACACATGACTCTTTTTGCCTCAGTAAATGACTGCTTTATCTGCATACCGCCATGTCCTTCCTTGGAATTTTTATATTGTATTAATAATTTAGTTGCATTGCAAGTGTTATATAACTTGTTGTTATATGAAAGAGGAGATAAAGTCGGGTAAAACATCCACAGAGGGAGGAGGAAAATGGAAAAAGGAGAGGGAGGTTGATGAAGAGGAGAAAGACAACCATTAGCACAGTGAATAGAAAGGGAATAGAGATGAGAGACAGACAAGGAGCACGATGAGAGAGACGCCAAGAAGCGTGAGGGGAAGACGCCGTGAGAGAGCAGAGGGTGAAGCAGGAGGCGAGGAAAGTAAGAGGGACGAGGCAGAGGGAGGACAAGGGGATGACGCAGCAGTAAGCGCAGCGGCAGGACCCGAGGATCAAGCTGCAGGCAGCAAGATGATCTGAGCATGTCTGTGTTCCCGTAAAAAGCCCACAGCATTGCCCGATGACTCACCTGGCCTTAAGACTCAATCATCAACAGTATGAGATCATCATGTCAACCTGACCCCCAAGAGACACAGCAGTGAGAGCGCACGGAAACATACAAAATACACACACAGACCCACTCAGCGTAAAAACACACAGGGTAACATCAGCCCATTACTGTGATATCAGCCTCCCTCAGCAACACCTGCCTACAGCTGAAAGTTGTGGATCAATAATAGATGAGTGGTGACTAACGCCGACCTCACCTGATTCACCACAATATATCGACATCCGCTGTCATTTAGGTTGAATAGTTGGATCACAGCGCAGCAGGGGCTGATTATTTTCATCCTGGTCCTGAGACCTTGGGCTGTAGTTTCACAGTCAATATTTGTGTGTGCAAGTTTCTTTGTGTGTGTGTGTGTGTGTGTGTGTGTGCATGTGTGTGTGCCTTCTGTGTGTGTTTAAAGTATTTTACCCAGTCTGCCTTGCCAAACTTTTCACTATTTCTAACCATTACAGGACAAGAGAGTCAATATCATGGATTTAACACACACACACACACACACACACACACACACTAGACTCTGACAGAGAGAGGGGTAGAACAAGAGAAACCGATAGAGAGGGTGAGTACTACATGTGTCGAAATCTTGATAATCTAAATAGCCAGATTCATATTTTGCAATAAAAGGCGCTTTGAACTCCTCAACTCTCCATCACGGTTGCCACCGCAGCATCCTCCCTAAGTCATCAACAGCAAAATCAACAGGGTTAGAGGTCAGAGAGAACCTAATAGGATTTATAACTGTCTTTTACCACAAACTGCATTTAAAGGAATAAGCTGAATAATTCATCCATCTAATCTGGGCATCTGCTGATCATTAAGAGACAGAACGCAGCTCAGAGCACATCGAGTACTTAAAGCCGCGGCCCAAACGACACTTTAGTGCTGTGGGACAAGCATCGGGTTACATAGGAGAGGAGCAGCTCTCCTCAATTATGTTTGAGAGGGAGAGAAAGAGGCTGAGAGAATGAAAGCGAGGGGGAGAGATGGAGAAACAGACAGAGAGAGGAACGGAGACATAAAACCGATTGAGACTAATGGCAGATAAAATGAAAGGAGAGCCAGTTGTGTTTCTGACTGAAAGAGAGGTTCTGTTCTGCCCACATCACAGATGTCGGCCTACTTTTTGGTCACGGCAGGTCAGTGGTTCATAGATCTCTGTTTCTGACAAACCATGCTTCATTTCTAATGTATTGAAACCAGAGTGGGCGCTGTGAAACTTACACTGATCCCCTGGTTGAATCTTTAGTTAGCTCCATAGTACTAAAACACGTTCCTGTTTACTTCGTATCTACTTGACCTACGGTGACCTAAAACCAGACCTTAACCATGCATGTGCGGTAAAAGAAAGACAGATATAACGCCTGACTAGGGAGAAGTAATCAATAATGAAGCCCTGAGTTATTTCTGTGTTTCACAGAAACATTGTGGAGATGTGAACAGCTGCTCCACAGCTTCCTGTCAAAACACAGAAGTCAGCTTTTCAGTATTTGACCTGGCCGGTTCAGTCCTGGTGCAACTGGCCGACCCACAAACCCAGAGCGCAACCCAGCCGGAACTAAGGCAAACACCAGATTCCCACTGGGGACGTATAAACTAACTTGCGGACGTCCTCCAGGGAACACAAACCAACGTGCACGCACGGAAAGTATTTAACGTCTTTTCATGCCGCATGCATTTTTCATCCCCCTCCATCTACAAAGAGCGAAGGCGCTGCGCTCTGGGAAGGGCCATAAAGTCCATCAACAATCTGTGCAGTTATGGTTGCATAATGTTTATTTAGTTACACTCCCAACACGCAGAGGGCTTTGAATGCTGCTCGACCAGTGGCGCTGGGAAATGTGATGATTGTGAATGGGTGACAATAATCGAGACTCGTGGCTGAGGAGAGGTTAGCGTGCAACTTCACCCTCTATACAATCTCAGTGATGACTCTATAGTTTCTAATGTCACTGTGAGTCATGTCTTTTTGAGAGTTTGTTAAAATGTGGAAGAGATTATATCCAGAACAGCATTGATGTCTTAAAAATAAGAATCTCAAGCCACAATGAATTGAAACTGGTCTGGTCAGACTTATCCCACACCCACATATAGCCACTGAAAGGTTAAACTAACACTTTCCACAGTGGCCTCAAGCTACAATGGAACAGGATAAGTCACCCACAAGAGACTCAGAATGTAGCCTGTTAAAACAAAGTAAATTATCTCAGACTTAATGGAGTAGATCTGATAAATTTACCGTAAATGTGTTTTATTAAGGAGACTGACAAAGAGCCAGATTAAGAAGACTGTTAACAGATCAAATCCCCCCTCACTAACTGTACTACAATCAACGGTAAATGACGTTCTGGGTGTTTTGGTGTGTGAGGTTGTGCTCTTGTGTGTGTGTGACTGAGTGGGCAGGAGACAGCTAGACCAAAAGTCCAGCAGAGGCAGGAGAATTACCCCAAGGTAGACAGCGCATATCAGTCACACTAAAACTTAACACTCCCTACACCTCTACATGCCAGTCAGTTAGAATACAGGCCATAATCCTCTTTTCACTCTTTTCATCACAGCAGCCAAAAGTGAAATGCAGACAGACATGTGAAGGGTACTTACAAGGGGACTTCCTCTTCCTACCACAGCTGACTATGTGTGTGTGTGAGCGTGATATTGCTTGTTTGTGTCTCACCTAAAACAGAAAGTTGCCAGTAATTTCAGGATTTATTGTAACTGGCGATTTAATACAACTGTGAATTCTAAATGCAGATAAAGTATGTGGCAATGTCGTCCCATGCCATTATGTGATGTGTACCATGTAATTGACCCCAGTCGCCTCTATAATAGTCTTCTTGTGAGTGCCACTGTATTTATCTGTATTAATGACAAGGACAGATGGCACGGCTTTGCACACTCAAGCACACGGGCTTCAACTTCTGGGAATCTGTCTCAGGCTGCAGGGTGCATTTCCAGTCAGTCAGGTGACCAGCTCTGCTGAGGGATCTCCCGATGGTCACATGACCCGCTGCTCGCTCGCTCGCTTTCTTTCTTTCTCCTTGTCTTTCTCTTTCTCCTTCTCTTTCTCTGTCTCACTCTTCTCCCTTCCTTCCACACAGAGAAATACGGTGATTAAACGCCATGTTGCCCACCCCGCTGCCTCCTCAGTATCTCCTCAGCTCCTCATGTCAAATGAGAAAAATCCCCTCCTCTCTCTCACTTCAACACCCCCGCAACCCTCGTCCTCCTCCTCCTCCTCCTCCCCTACAGGGACTCAATCCACTGTCTGTCCCTGTCGGCTAGCTGAATAATTCAGTGGAGCGCTGCTGCTGACCACAAAGAGCCATCTCCGAGACACACACACACGTATATATAGAAGGAGAAAGCGTAACAGAGAGAGATCGAAAGGGTGATGGCAGTGGGAGGCAGGGGGGCAGTGAAAAGAAAAAGACTGATAGCAGCAGATGTCTGCCTGGGAGCTTCCCAGGAAACCCCACACTCATCTTCCTCATCCTCCACCTTCCTCCTCTCTGGCAGCCCTAATCGCATAACCCGGGTATATAACCCGCTGTCACGGTAGGTCAACTGGAAATAGAAAGCATTCTCAGGCTTGACCTGATACAGAAGCCAGCATGGATTTCTAATAGTAACTGTGTGCCGCGGCGAGGATCATGTGTCCTGAGCAGCCATTATGACACGGCATATCTGCCCATAGCCCTGCATCCAAGCTTAACTCAGCCTCAGCCTGAAGTGGTGATCAAAGGGAAACGCCACTCAGTCCATGTAGGGCTATATGGACAAAATCAAAAATCACATTGATCTTGATATCGATACTGTGATGTGATTTTTGATGAACAACCATTAGTAATGGAGATATGGTGACCAAGCAAGTAGAAAAAGAACAAATAGCAGAACATTTACATCATAATAAGTTCATAAATTTGTATCCCTTTACAGTAATGCAGTTTTTAAATCCAGGAAAAGCCAACATTTATACGATAGCATGACATGACCACATCAAAAATCACAGACAATATATAATCTCCTATCATGATATTGATATAATATTTATATATAGCACAGCTCTAATTGCATGTAAGTTACTAATACGGTGTAGGACAGGCTTATCAATATCTGAGGGCATAAACTACCTCCCCCAAAGACCGCAAACTGTAGAATTAAAACTCAAACTTGTTATATCATCAGGCCTGCTGCTGCTGATTAGATAATGAACAGTAGAGTATTTTTTTTTTTTTTTAATGTCCTGCCGCCTTCCTCAGAACGCAAGACATTGTGTCGTCATGGTGGCTTTTGTCTGTCTGTCTATGCATAGACACTTTCTTATGAACACAATATCTAAAGAACAATACACAGTAGAAAACTTCATACTCAGATTAGATTACATTTTGGAACACCGTTCTGCATAAATGTAGATATTTTCATGAAATCACTATAACTTTTCAATACTTCGAGATGGAGTGGTCATATTAATGCTGCCCATGTATTTTGTGAGGACAAATATATTGGCAAATATACAAAAAAAAAAGACCAAAAAAATTAACAATTTAGCAGTCTTGGTTATGTTGTCTAATGGTGATTATGGCAGGACATTATGCAGCTCTTTCTTCTCTGGCTCTTGTCATACTCATTGTGCTTTGGTAGTTTTGGTAGCCCTCAGCCAGAAAATGTCCCTTTTGCTCAGAAAATTCCTTTGGGTGCTTTCCCAGTAACCTCCACCACATTTCCTTGTTCATTATTTGTGAAGAAGCTCCTTAATACCTGATAGCATTACAAGTTTAAGATAGTTCTCTGGCATCTTTGGGAAATTCAAGATTCAAAACTCAGGCACCTTTTTTTGAACATAAAGGCTCCCATGGCAATTGTAATACAGGCTGAGACAGAGAGAGAGAGAGAGAGAGAGAGAGAGAGAGAGAGAGAGAGAGAGAGAGAGAGAGAGAGAGAGAGAGAGCATAGGACAGTCCGTTTAAAATTGTCATTCAAATTTCCAAGTATAACCTGATGTAAATCAATACCATATATTTCACTAGTATGTTGGTTAATGTGGTTGTTTCTGGTTTTGTGTTTGTAAGGGAAAACCCTAACACTAGACTCCATGCAAATATTGAGTGGAAGGGCAGGGGGGAGAAAGCCCCTCCTTTGGCTCTGTGGCGCCTCACTGAGCACTGAGGGGAACCAAAGCACATCGGCTCTTCTGTGGGAGGTGATGCAATGTCAGGAACTAGACGCTGAGGAACTCCTGACCTTTCCCTTCATCTGCCCTTTCTTTCACTCACTCAGCCATCGTCAATGCATCACTGACTGTCAATGTGAGATGTGGGAGGGAGAAGAGAATGTAAACTAATGAAACTCAAACAGTCAGAGTGGGAGCTGCTATCAGGAAGTTTAGAGTACATTACCAAGAGATGAATTGAGCAATGTGTATACATACAGTGTGTCCTAATGCGCATGTGTGTGTGAAAGAGAGAGAGGTGAGAGTGAGAGAGTAATGATGGAAGGGGGATGATGATGAGAAAACAACACAGTGAGGGGGGAAAGGAGTGCAAAGGGGGTGATTTGGGGAGAATGTACATCGTAAAATTGCTCAGGGGTGTCAGGCTGGCAGAGCACTTTGTGTGTTAAAATGCCTGCATGTGGCTGAAACATGTAGTTTACCTTTGTAGACCAGCACTATGATATAACTGGAGCACATGGTGGGTTAGATGATGGCTCCTGGCTAGATAGTGTGTATGGTAATACCCCAGACCAGAGTTATTTCTGTACTGTCTGCCCGTGTGTGTATGTGTGTGTGTGTGAATGCATGCTTGCGTGTCAGAGGGTGTGTATGTGTGTGTGTGTGTATGTGATCTAGCCCATGCAGAGTCAGTGAGTCTGCCCTGGGGATTCCAGGGTAGTCCATCAGAGTGTTTTGGGCTGCAGCAGTAGGGGGGTGATCAAGGCCCTGGATGATGTGTTCACTTTCTGTTGCTGATACGTCTCCTCTCACCATTTCCCAACACTCGCTCTGGCTCTTTTTGTCTCCTCTCCTCTCTCCTTTACCATAACTTCACAGCTGTTGGCTGTTAAAGAAAACACACACGCCACACCTTCATAAAAGCTCCACCAAATATGTGCTAGCTTTACACCCTGTTTTGTTATTGTTTTATTGCTGTCTGCCTTTTTCCTTCTATGTGATATTCAGTCTGTCTCACCTGTTGTAAGGAGTGCGTGTTTACAGTTTCTATGAAACCCAGTTACCTTTGGGTGAGCAACCACCCATGTGAACAATAAACAATGTTATTTTCAGTGCATGTTTGTCTGTTTTTTTCTGCCAGTATCAAGACATATACTATAAATTTAGATCATAAAGATTTATATTAACTTAAAACTAGCCTTTGCTATTTAAGAAAAGAAGCTGTACATAGTCTTTATTTTTACCCCCCAAATACATCAATATGTGCTGTTTTCACCTAAATTTCATCTTAATCTTAAATAACTGAATGATTTATGGCTATTGTTGGTGTGAAGGCTGTGTGTGTGTGTGTGTGTGTGTGTGTGTGTGTGTGTGTGTGTGTGTGTGTGTGTGTCCACCTATGTTTGAGTTTATTTTCCTTTGTATTAATACTACTCCTTTTCTCTTCTTGTCTTTTGTTATAATGTAAGACTTTATTTGGTTTAGCAGCTAAAATAAATGCTGACTTCACTTAAACTACAAGATGAAATACTTTTCTTAACTGATTAAAAAATGCAACGTTTTTCCAGTGTTTCGAGAAGAGGATGGATTGCTGTCTGGATTCATATCAAACAACCTCTTGCTCACATCCAGCTAATTCAGTTTGCTGTGACAACATGTTCCTTTTGGCTCTTTACACATTTCCAACAAGGTTTACCTGTCAAACAGGTGCTGACCAGAAAGAGAGGGTGCAAGGATGTACCTTTGTCTTGGATAACTTTGTGTCCAAGATTTGTGTCCAGGTGGATAGACTCTCTCCAGGGTGACAGAGGCTATGTGGGTTTATCTTCCTCTCCGTCTCGGCCTCTGACCCTGAGTCCCCGTCTCCCCCGTCCTGACTCCTGCTGTCCTTCAGCCTCATCCTCTGCTCTGCACTTTGCTCCTGTGTGCAGACAGCTGTTCTTTATCTAATCTCTTCCACAGAAGCTTTGACCTCCAGCCACACGCTTCTCTGGAATCCAGTACACACCTCGATGCGCATGCCTCCCCTCCTAAAAAGTGTCTTACATTGATCCCTCCTTCCCTTTGTGTAAATGCTGAAATCTCAGATGCACATGCTCTGTCTCTATGGCCCTCATGACTCGGAGGGAGCGCTGCAAGGTCGGAGGTCAGGGAGCTACTTCTGCTGTTCACAACTTGACACTCCACCAACATGACAGCTGAAATCAGTGTGTGTTTGAGTCTATGCTTGTGTGTGTGCATATGTGTGTGTGTGTGTGTGTGCATGTGTGCCATTCGACACTCAGGATAAATAAACCAAAATATGTCCTGTGGAGAAATTGTTTATTTAAAATGAGGCTGACTGGTCTGTGAAAACGTCTGTGAATTGTGTGCATGCATGTGTGCGCTTTTGTGTGTGTGTGCTTGTATCTGCGCACCTTTGTGTGTGTGTGTGTGTGTGTGTGTGTGTGTGTGTGTGTGTGTGTGTGAAAATGCATCAGAACAACTCGACGGAACAGACCAACATACTGTTAAAGGAGTGACAATCTGACAGAAGCCAGAGAGCATTTTCTCCGCGGGGATGGCAATGCCTTCGCCACTCCCTCCACGTGCTGTGTGGTGTGTTTCTGTCAATCTGTCAGCATGATATACACACATAGACACAGTTACAGAAGTCACACACACGCACACATGCTCACACACTTACATACACACACAAAGAAGCCCTGCTGTCAATAAGTGCGCACTAAGAGGCAGGAAACAGACAGGCTATTCTGTCCCTTGGCACCGTTCCCTAAACTGTGGCCTGGCTGCAGCAGAGAGAGCACTGTGTGTCACACGCTACAGATACAGGCTCCCCTCTGTCACACACAAATAGCCCCTCTCTCTGTCTCTCTCTCTCTGTCTCTCTCTCTGTCTCACTGACATGCACCACCACAGTCGTTCACATCTGCATGCGTGCACTACACACATTCATATATGGTGCACAGACATCAACTGGAACACCAAGTCTGTGCTAAATGCGGCGGCTCCAGCCTGATGATCTATCTCATCTTTTGACAGTGAGCATGTTTGGCCATGAAGAGCGCCACACATGAATCCCCCGTCCCTGGATCTGTCCTCTTAGTGAAGCTCTGAGATGTGTGAGAATGCGATCAGTTATTGGCTGATTTTGTGTCCAAAGCTGAACGCTGTCCAACTTTTGCAGAAATGCACTGCACCTCGCTGTCAGTTTTAGAACGAGCGACCAATCACAAAAGACAAGGGGGCGGGACAAATATTGAGAAACACACCATCAAAAGTCTCTGGTCATCCACGACTTTACGTTTTGAGATCGAAAAGCCGCCGTTGTTTTCGTCGTTATGCACATCTCACACCAAGAGAGAGGCCGAGCCTGCCGGATACACAACACACTCCTATATGGTACCTTCAGGTTTTTCTTCTCTGTCTGTCTGTCTTTTCCTTACTACGCTCCAGTTCCTTGATACACACTGCCCATGAAATTTGCATCAGCTGAGGTCATACTGGTAGTATTTCTGGAGTAGTGGAGCACTGGCAGACATTACATCACATACAAAAACACACGTGTACACAAACACATGCACACAGACACACATGCACATGAACACACACACAGGCACACACAGGACGTTTCAGACGCATGCTGGCAAACTAAAATACACACAGATAAAAACTGACAGGTGAAAGTTTTCATAGGCACTCAAATAGATGCACATACGCATACATATACACATGCATGTGCACGCATATGCACAAACACACACACACACACACACACGCACGCACATGCACACAGACATGCACACAGGCGCTGGAAAATGCAGAACAAGTGAATGAAAACTGACAGGCAAATGCTTTCACAGGCATACACACACGCACACGCACACGCACACACACGTACACACACAGTGACGAGGCACTGCTTTCAGCCCATCCCTGGGTGATTTGAGGTTTTAGGAGTGTGTTACCCTGAATGGCCACGGAAAGCTGATGCTGGGCCGACTAACGAGGCAAAGCCAAGGACTGGAAAAACATCCAAAGAGCACATGGAGGCATCGGGACAAACCTGGGAACGCTGGAGTTTTCTTCTATTACTCTGCGGCTTGACTCGTGACATTTTCATTTGGGAAAATAATGCTAAATGAGTGAATAAATAACTGAATGAATCACCACATGAACTTAGCAAACAAATGAGGAAACGTTTGACCATCGTAAAAAGGATCATTACAGTTATTTTAAGCCCAGGCTTTATTTTTCTAGTTTGTGCCATCGTGGTGATTGATTATTTTCAAAATTTCACCGCTTACTTCACTGTGTTTAGTTTACGTACCTCCACTTTGTGGTCAAACTCACACTGCGAAGGCCAAAGCAAACACCAATGGTCAAAAAGCAATTACAGCACACCCTTTTTTTTTTTTTTTTAACAATAGCACCCACACAGTGATTAACATATCTTCAGGTAGCTAATTGAACAGTTATCACAATATTTTAGTTTTCTTAGTCCACTTGATACATTTCAGTGTTACTCACACACTCCCTTGTTTGCTGTCCACTTTAAATGTTCTTATCTAATCTACACCTTTTCAGGCTCAGTCCTGCCTCACACAGGAAAGCTACAGTGGCGAGGCTGGCACTGACCCTTAAGCCAAGCTTCCAATTCACACTGAGGCCGTAATGAGGCTTTTCCTTCCAGAGGCTTCTCTAAAGTCACTCCCCTGAACGACCGCAGGAAATGGAATTTTCTGTAAGGATCAAAACAAGTTGAGAGTTGTAAATGGTTTGAGTTTCCGACGGAGATAATGTGCCAGATTCCAGCGCCTTGAGGGACACAACAGCATCACAATGAATCCTCTGTCTAATACGTGTGCACGGGCACACATCCACATGCTCACACACACGTATCACACACATGTGCGCACACACACACACACACATGTGCGCACACACACACAGACACACACACACACACACACACACACACACTCAGAGTGTTTATTAATAGTTGGAGATCCTGGGAACAGTGCAGTATTCCCGTGGTTTTCCAGTGGAATCTTTTTCATACCTGTATGTCAAGGCTTAGCGTGGTGCATGCCTCTGCATATCCTGCCTGCTCTTAGTGTGTGTGCGTGTGTGTGTGTGTGTGTGTGTGAGAGAGAGAGAGAGACATATTCCTCTGGGCCTGAAGGCAACCTTATATTTAGCAGTATTCTGCTACGGTTCGGGATGAGGTTAAAGGAATAGTTCATCCCCAAAATGGATATTTTTGTTACTATCTATTCACACAAAAGTCAACTGATCAAATGGTGAGGTTTTTCTGTCAGTATAACACTCAGCAAGTTAGCCGGCACAAGTGAAAGGCGACTGTTTGTTTTGAGTACCAGCTAAGACACGACCAAAAAAACAAACAAAAAAAAAAATGCTCCAATTGCCTAATCCAGTTGATCTGAAGACTTATTAGAAAATATAATATTAGAATATATAATGTATTCATAGATTTTCCTCTTGTTCTTCACCTGTCACTGTCACTATAGTGGCAAGCACATTTTGCCTTTATAAGCTGTCGAGAATATTGTAATCATCACGGGTAGATTGTAATTGAAGAACCAAATTCTATAAAGTCATTCATGAAATAACATCTGACAGAACCATCCACCACTCTGTACTCACTACCTACCTATCTGCACTCACCTTTAGCCACCACTTCCTCTGACACTACTGCTCTGACAGAGAACCTGAGAGCAGTGGCGTGCAGCTTTTGTTGCACGAGTTTGACACTTGACAAGAACATGAGATGGTGAGAAGGTGTTGCACTGAGGCACATACAGTAGCAGCTCCTGTGGCAATGTCCAACCAACGTTTGTCAGACATAGCAACAGTAACTAAGGAGGGGCGGGAGTTCACAGAGCTGTTGCAGATGGTCATTTGAAGGCAACATCTACTTGCCACTGCAGGGACAGTTGGCACGGTGCAGAAAAAGTGAAGATTGAAAATTTGAAATAAATCTTGGACTTTTGGAGCCAAAATGCAAGCAGGTGCAATCAGAACTCTTGCATTGTGCTTTTAGGAGTAGTTTTATTGGGTTCACTTGCCCTTTTTGGCACCCGAAAGAGTGCATTCACCCTCCATCCGCTCTAGTTGTTTTGAGAGAAGCTGGAATGAATATTGATGTATACTGATGTACAAACAGTACATAATCGTAGTAGATAATCACAAAATCTCCATTTTTGGGTGAACTGTTCCTTTAAGGATGGTAAGTGGCAGTCTCTCTTTCTCTCTCTCTCTCTTTCTCTCTCTCTCTCTGTGTGTGTGTGTGTGTGTGTGTGTGTGTGTGTGTGTCTGACATATTTCTCTGGGCCTAAAAGCAACCTTACATTTAGCAGTGCTCTGCCTTTGTTTAGGGCGAGGTTAAAGAGGGAAGGTAGAGCTCTTTGTGCGTGTGTACGTGTGTGTGTGTGTGTGTGTGTGTGTGTGTGTGTGTGTGTGTCAAGGGTCAGGCAGCCCATTAGCAAGACATCTCCTCATCTAATTGCCTCCCTCAAGCAGCAGTTAGACAGCTCTGTAATCACACAGTTACTTACTGCACTCACCATGGTAGGTCTGTTTGTGTGTGTGTGCGCGTGTGTGAGAGCAAGAGAGAGAGAGAGAGAGAGAGAGAGAGAGAGAGAGAGAGAGATGGGACATAATCAGTCCGATACTTGGGGCAGCAGCGGTATGACCCAGCAGCTCCAAGTCACTGATCGACCACAACTGCCATCAAAATGTCTCTCCAGTCCTAAACAGCACAACATCTGACTTGGTGCAGAGTGGATGGAAATAAAACGTCCTGTATGCCAGGTGCAGAACCTAAAATATCCCCCACTCTTTCCCAGCAGCTTTTCAACATTATCAAAGCAGCGCCTGTGAAATATTACATTACAACTCACAAGAACCTGTATGGATGTGGCACATGTCATATTCTGCGGGATTCAAAATTATTCAAATGAAGTTTCCAAACTTCTTTTCTATGATCTGTATAAATTATTGGCTATACTGTATACAATATGTCAGTAATATATATTTGGAAAACATGATGATGTTCAGCTGTGTGGGTGCCTCAGACTGTAGCCAAGTCAGGCTCTATATGTGCAGCTGAAGCTACCAAGCCAGGCAGGCTTCATCATGAATAATGGTTCACATATATTCTGTGGAGTGGCACCATGTGTGGAATAAGTTTGAGGTCACAGCAATTAAATAATCTGTAAGAGATATATGTTTGGCCACAGAGGGTATGCTGCATTTGTCATGTATATGGTGAGTGTCATGCAAATACTTTGGACATAAACACATAGTATATCCATTGAAATGTGCAAATATTATTACTCTTTATACTGATAAACATCTTTGTTTATCATCTTTCTCAGTCGTTCTCTATCTGTCCTGCATACACATTCACACATAAAGCACTCACCCAGGGAGAAAGAGAAAAAGAAGGAGAAGAAAGGGTTAAAGGGAATGCTTTAATCTTTCCCACACACCGGCCAGAGCCAAGCGCCTCTGGTCTTATCTCTAAGGCTTGACCCAGCTATCTAGAGTAAACCACAGTGTCTGCAGAAAGAGCTGAAACTGATGGCGCAGTCCAACTTCTCCCTGTTAAACATTGGCCAAGGAATCCCCCTCCGGTTTCTTTGTGTTTGTGTGTGTGTGTGTGTGTGTGTGTGTGTGTGTGTGTGTACTAGGTATTAATAATGCTGTGGGATGTGTGTGTATGTGTGTGTGTGTGGGTGCACATTCTTTGAAGGCAGTTTCTAAGAAGATAGGACCTTGTTCTGCAGAACAGGGAAATAAGCATTCTTGCAGATCTTCATTAAGGAGGAAGTTTAAGACATGCAGATCTTTGGAGGTGCATTACATGTATTTAATCGGTGTGAAAGTAACACAAAATCGACGTCAAAGAGGTCAGACAGCCAAGAAGACAGACGATACACAGTAGACAGACAGATGGAGAGAAGTAGAGACAGGAAAAAAATTAACTGGATGGACACGCTGTCAGAATGACAGGCAGAACCCCAACAGTTTTTTCCCTTCTCTTTCTCCATGTTTTATGTGTGCATACAGCTTCTTCTCCCTCTTTGCTCACACACACACACACACACACACACACACACATACACACACCCTGCCTCTCTCTCTCTCTCTGTCAGGAAGACAGCAGACCTTTGGCTATGATAAGCACCCTGGAAAACAGTTCAATCAGTGAGAGATTTCCTCTGTTGAACACAGCACACACACCTACATGTGCCAGCACGTCTGAACTCCTCAACTCTCCTCTAACGCGCACACACACAAACACACACACAAACACACACACACACACACACACACACACGCACACAGAGACACACTTTCATTCTCACATGCACTCCACTGAAATATGGCCTTGCAACATCTTTTTACTTGTTTTTGAGCATGACCTGAGTTGAAAACGAAACACGAGCACCAGAACCGCGGCCAAGAGAAGTGTATGAAACTCTGGAGCTTCAAACAGGCCGTTTTCCCAGGACTCTCTCAAAACATTGTTTTCCAGTCCTGACAGCTCGCTGTGTGTGTGAGAGACAAACCGCCTGTTTCAGCTCGAGTCTGGAGCTCTTTGAGTCTGTTTTATTTTAGCGGTATCTTAGCAACGGAGCTGTTTCTGCTTACTTCTCTCTCCACCCTCTGGCCCAAAATGCTCCAGGCTGCTCTTCCACGTGTGTGTGTGTGTGTGTGTGTATGTGTGTGTGTGTCACACATCTGCTTTGCATTGTGGAGGATCTCAGTGCTGACTGCACTCTAAGCCCCCGATTCTGTTACAGCAAGCCGGAGAGACGGGGAGGAGGTGCTGCACGCTGGAGGCTGGGGTGGAGTGGGTGTGAGGGGTGAAGATGGAGAGAGAGAAAGCAAGAAAGAAAGGGGGAAAATACAGAGACGAATAAGATAAGCAAAACTATAAAGATGGAGCTACAACATCTGGGGCACATGCAAAAGAATGTTCCTGTTTTGTAAGAAAAGAAGGGGAAAAGAGAAAACAAAGTGGGGAGAGGTCTCGTTATTAGGGGCTGTAAAGGTTTTCCAGCGCTCTCAGCAGCAGAGGCTGACCGCTCGCCTCCTGCAGGGGCAGAGAGATGGCATTGGGTTGGGCGTGCTGTTGGGCGGGGCTGCGTGGCTCACGCTGCTCGGCTGGATTGGACTTGGCAGCGCTGCGATTTTGGTGCGCTAGGTGAGGCTAAGTGAGGTTTGGGCAGGGCTGGGCTGGGATGGAGACTTCTTGTTCCTGCCAAAAAGAGAAGAGCATCAGAGAGGGAGAGTGTCGGGGCGAGGAGAGAGGTCACTGGGTTTGTTTGGCAGCTCCAGCAGCACGACTGCTGCGTCTGCACAGCTCCGTTACCTTTTAATCTCGTCCTTTTACTCCCTCTGTCTAGCCTTTCCATCGCTCTTTCCTCCTCTCCTTCCTTCTTTCGTCCGATTCCTGTGGGCATTTCCTCATCTGCACGGCTCTCTCACACCTATGCCAGCCAATTATAAGACTTCACTTCCTGATTATTTATTGCGCTCAGTGGGGGGAAAGAACAGGGGGAGTCGAGGCAGAGAAGTGGAGGAGAGGTGAGAGAAAAAATGATCTTACATGAGAAACGGCTGCCATCAGTTCCCCATTGCAGTGAAACATTTGGCAAGGGCAGGGAACAATCAAAGGTTTGGGCTGTGTATGGGTGTGTAAGGGTGTGTGTGTGTGTGTGTGTGTGTGTGAAAGAGAAAGAGCTACAGAAACAGAGAGCAAGTAGGCAGTAACTCTGTCTGGCATTAACCCAGCATATCAACTATAGGGTGCTTGAACCTTGGGGGAGGCGAGCCGCTGCCAAGAGAGCATTGTGCTCATAAAAAAATATTATACAACACAACAGCTGTGTTGTGTGTATGTGTGTGTGTGTGTGTGTGTGTGTGTGTGTGTGTGCGTGCTTGTATGCTTGTGTGTGTATGCGTGTGTGTGTCAGTTAAACCCTGTTGAAACTGTGTCTACTTGAGAGTCTTTTCAATCAAAGTAAAGTGGAGAAGGGAACGCCAAGAGAGCACTTTAGCCCTCAGATGAAGAGTGATGAGAATAGACCCATAATTACTAGTGAATCCTCCCAGTCCGCAGCCTTCAGCCTAAAACTCTAATTGTGTGTGTGTGTGTGTGTGTGTGTGTGTGTGTGTGTGTGTCATTCATCTGTCAACCAAACTCTGAGTCACATCTACAAACCTACTGAGTTGCCCCACAAATGTCACGTCAAGTGCGCTCCGTGACCTCCCACCCTCACGTCCGCGCCTACAGACGCGGATACAAACCTCACGCCAGGGATTCGCCCGCCTCTAAAAGTACGACAAGGTTTTGCAACTGTCTGTTAGTCAGCAATCAGCGTTTGCAAAGCTTCTTTGAAAGCATCGTCTGCAAGCTACCAATTACCGCACAAGAGAAAAAGTGAAACTACAGCAAAGCTAGCCTCAGGAGAAACTCAAGTTACTTAACTAAAAGTATTCAAAAATAGTTCAAACTATTGTGTAATTAATGATCAATGATAAACAGTATAATAAAGTATTACAAAGTATCACACAAAATTAAGTCATGCCATAAAATACTAATCAATTGAGTTCACTGCATACACTTGCAGTGAGCATGAAACAAGCCAACAAATAAACAAATAAATACATAAAAAATACCAAGCAGGGTTACCCAGTTAAACAGGCACATTCAAAAATAGCACATGGCATACAACTAATCGATATGTGATAAACTCACGTTTAGTTTAACAAATTCAGATTCAAACTGAAAAGGAGGTAAAAAGATTAAAATAACAACAGTATAAATTATGGCAGCCTCTGGAAACATATTCTTTGACAAGTTAGTTTAATTAATAATTCATTTTCCCTCATACATAGTCATGTGGATGTGAAGTTGCCACCTCATCCATTGCACGGTTGCTGCTGGGTGAGTCGCTGATGTAGATGGATTTGGCTGAATTTAGAGCCAACCTGCACATCCTCAGCCTCTTGGATCACCCCTGACACCTAAATCTGTCCTAAACCAAACAATCCCAGCTGAGTTCCTCACCTGAACCCTTTATGGACCTCAATTGTTTGCAGTTTCAGTCGTTAACTACACCAAAAATGGCAAAAAGTAGTTTAAAGGAGACTGTTCTAGTTAGCTAATGTTTCATAACCTTAACAATAACCTTTTCCCAACCCTTTTCCTTAACCAAGTATTTTTAGTTGCTGGCTCCATAGCTGGACCACAGCTAGACTCCAAGACCAATAACCCACAGAATTAATGTAACACTTTTATAATCCAATATTTTGATGGCAAATGTTCGTAAAAGCATAAATGATTGGGCAAAATATTGGTACTGAACTCTTGAAGCATTTATGGTCACATTTTTTTGGGTGATATTGAGTGCTATTCATCTTTTTTTTTTTTTTTTTTTTTTGTTACCGCATCATAATAAGGTGCCCTCCCTTTGAAAATGCATGGTCTGCCTTTAACGACTTGACTCGCTATGCAAATATTAATTTAACTACCAGCAAGCTACTGCAAAATGTAGTTAAATGACTTGTTTAGCATGTGGTGAAAGTATTCCCCAACGCTGCCAGTTTTCCTCGGACGCCTTCGGTCGATCCTTGAACCAGCTCGTCTCCAAGCTCCGCTCTCCTCCCAAACCCTCCTCCTCCAATCTGCCAGCTTATGTGGCCAGAGCCGGGTCATCAAAAACATTACTGGGGAGCCTGTCTGCATTCCCGTGACTTAACTTCTCCAACAGCTGTGTGTGTGTGTGTGTGTGTGTGTGTGTGTGTGTGTGTGTGTGTGTGTGTGTGTGTGTGTGTGTGTTTGTATGCGTGTGTGCATGTGTGTGTTTGTGTGCTTGTCTGTAAGTCTATCTGAGATTACATTTAGTGGCAGATGATTGAGGTGAAGATGAGCGGCTGATCATCTTCAAGTTAATAATTTTTGTTGATCTCATCTTTAAATATATGGTTTATGATCTGAGCTAATACACAAATACATGTATGCACACGCACTTAGACACACACACACACACACACACACACACACACACACACACACACACACACACACACACACATATGCATCCAAACCAGCATGTACATGGAGACACATGGATCCTGTTAAGCTCCAGATCAGGTGGGGTGTGTGTTCAGAAGGTCTAGTTCAAGACAAAAATCTGGTCCTTGTCCCTTCTTGACCTCTACACACACACACACACACACACACACACACAGATAGACTAAAGGCCTGTAGGCTGTTATACCAGAGACAGTTGGTGTTTTCTTAGCGCTTAGCAGCCAAGTATTCCCTTACCACAACAACACCCAATCACCTGCCAGCTCCTGACCTCTGACCTCTGCTGCAGAGCCCGGGATCGAGTGCATGCCGCTGTGGGGAAGGGTGGCAGCCCACAAGCCTAAAGCCAAAAGGCCCCGGTTTGCCTCCAGGCAGGGAGTCCTCCACTAAGCCTGTAACCTCTCTGCAAATATGAATAATTGTGTGTGTGTGTGTGTGTGTGAGAGAGAGAGAGAGAGAGAGAGAGAGAGAGAGAGAGGGAGAGAGGGGAGCTGTTCATCAATACACTACATTAGGCCAGTACACGGTCGACTGTCTTTTCATTACATATGTGGACAGATGAACCTCCCTGAGGGATTTCCCCTCCCTTTTTACTCCCCCTTCTCTTTATCTCCGTCTGCTCCTCATCGCTCCATCTCACCCCTCCTCCTTTACTCTGGAAAAACACCCCTTCCACTATCCATCCATCCTCTCTCTCTCTCTCTCTCTCCCTCTCTCTCTCTCTCTCTTTTTTTTCTGTCCAACTCACCTCATCATTTCTAACCAGGCTTGTGGAGAAGAGCCAAAAAGCAGCAAACCTGATTTCAGGTACGTTTCCAGTTACACAAAAGTCCTTCTCTCTGATTGTCTACAATTACTGGCACTCACCTAAAACAAATGCTAAGAATTATAGGCAATTACTGTGCGACCCGAACCTGCTCTTTCTCCATTCGTCCATCCTCCTTCTGTCCATCCATCTTCCACTCTTCCCCCACATCACTCTACCTAAACCCCTCTTTTATTCCTCCCTCTCTAATCTCTTGATTTTAATCCTCCAGTCTCTCTCCACCCAGGCCATTTAAAACAATAAGCTAAATGGAAGATAGCTGTTTTTATGGGACAGGACTTGTACTGTAAGCAATTACCATGAAATCAGCCTTTTTATTTCATTACTGGTATTCCCAAGGGTGCACGCATGCACACACGCACGCACACACACACACACACACACACACACACACAGGCTTGTGTTTTATATGAGTGGTAAGGCAGTGTATCGGTTGGCGGACACATAAATTCATTAGCCCCTGAACAGCACTGGATAATAGTGATGTGTTGATGGGAAAAAGCACTATGTGTGTGTGTGTGTGTGTGTGTGTGTGTGTATGTGTGTGTGTCTGATGGGAATCAAGCTCAGAGAGCAGAGGGAAAACGATGATTGAATTCTGGGCCCTACTCATGACTCAGTACTTTATGGGGAGCATTTGGCCTTCTCAGAACCACTAAGTGCAGTGAATGTGTGTGCCTCAGTGTGTGTGTGTGTGTGTGTGTGTGTGTGTGTGTGTGTGTGTGTCTCGTGCTTATGCGGACGTGCCGTCCAGTTTACGTGTGTTACTAGCCCTGATGCTTTATCATCCATAAACACACATACATTCCACTGTTGCCGGGTATAAAGTTACTTCCAATAAGCATTTAGACAAAACTCTCACTGTTTCCTGGCTTCCCCGGGCAGATGTGAACACGCCGCCGGTGCTATTGTAAAAAGTGTGAGGAAGCAAGACATCGTTTAATATTTCCAGTCACTCAGCAGAAAACGCCTCAGCCCAAACTCCACTATATTAAAATTGGATAAACGAGCCAAGCAGAGAGGAAAATATTTCAATTGTCTGTAACTTCTAATGAATAGATTTTATTGTTGCTCTGTATATAAATTAACTGGGCTGCTACTGACTTGGCTGGGTCTGGCTTAAAAAGGAAATCCCTGGTTTCCATGGGAGTGATCCAGATGAATCAATGTCAAATATGAGAAAAAAGAAAAAAAAAAAGAAAAAAAGAAAAAAAATTCAACACACACTCATATATACCCCTGATGGTGATGCTACATAAGCTCTAAATGCTAAGTCCTCTCTCCTCCATCTCCCCCATTGTCTGATCTCCTGAATTATCACCGGCTCTCCGAACCCTCTGTCAGCACTGAGATTAGTCAGTGTGTGTGTCTCTGTGTGTATGTACAGTATATGTATGTGTTTTTGTGCGTGTGTGTGTGTGTGTGTGTGTGTGCTATCTTTTTATTGTGCATACACCATGTATTTGTGTACATGTGTTTGTGTGTGTGTGTAGTGTTCGGTTCACGCTAAAGGTTAGTAGACATGTTGCGGTGATGACTTGAGGGAATTAATCCTGTCAATGAAAGGTCCTCATTAAGATAGAGGTACATGAGTGCATGTGTGTGTGTTTGTGTGTGTGTGGTGTGTATGTGTGTCTGTGCTGGACTGTCACCCCAGAGCAGCAGCTGTTTGTCTGTCCATCTCTCTCCCTGGCTCCACATCCCCCTGTCCAGGGTGTTAGAGGGCCAAAAGGGGTCTAACTGGATGTAAGTGGAGGATTAAGCACCTGGACGTCCCTCAGAGCAGCCGGTGTGGCCTGACATGAGATGGATGTCATCACCTGGATAAGTGACATAGGGTGTGAAGGGAGAGAGGAGAGGAGAAGAGCTGCCGGGGAGGGCGTGATAGGGTCATGAGGTGGAGGGACGAGTCAGTATGAGCTAAGATCCACCTCCTATTACCTCCATGAGACAAAAATATATGGTACATTTATTAATAAAATAATTTATTGCCATTAATAGGAAGCCAGTGCTTAATTTTTCAGTACATTATAATATATGCATGTGGTCTACCATGTATGACTAGAAATATTGTTCCACATAAAAACCAAAACATTACACTAAAGACGCAAACCACTGAAAATTTTGACATGTAATAATATTAATTAAATGCTCTTCTCATTCACTTGCATTTTATGGATTCTCAGCATTCCTCTCACTTTTACTCATTGTGAATCAACACATGTCAATATATTTTTCATTGTATGTAAAGCAGTATATCTTAGTATATTGTGATATATGTTTTCTTTTTCACGAGATACATCTTTTCTGATATTTGTTAATCAGTGTTAATCATTGCAACCCGGAGAAATAGTGACTATCTTAAATCTTTGTAGCAAGTGAATAACTAACTACATAAATCTATATGTTGGTAGTTCATATGTGGGAAAATATATGTTCTTTGCATGCAAGGGTAATGAAGTAATAAAGCCATGCCATTTGATCAACAGTGACAAAACCATACCATCACATATGCAAAAGTCATTCAGGAGAGGAGAGGAGAGGAGAGGAGTGGAGGAGTGGAGGAGTGGAGAGGAGAGGAGTGGAGAGGAGAGGATAGGAGAGGAGTGGAGGGGTGTGGAGGGAATCCCTTTAACTGGAAGCTCGGTGCCATATCGTCAAGTTGAGGGTCACACATCCTTGCCAGAGTATGGGCCTGCGGTCAAGTTCAACACCCTGGCGTCCGGCATGCAGCTCACTAGTGTATCAGCTGCTGTGGTTCTGCCTGTCTGTCTGACTGTCTGTCTGTTTGACTGCCTGTTTTTAGTGTGTGTGTGTGTGTGTGTGATGAAAAAAATACAAGGATGAAACGTTCATCCCTGTGGGGAAATTACAGGTCGTTCCAACAGCAAAAGTAATAAAAAATTCATGCAATTGTGCAGTTACAGACATACGTGCTGGCAACACTTTGAGCGCATGTAAGTGCACATACAGAATAAATGTTTATGTGTATGTGTGCGAGCGTGTACAGGGTGTTTCTCCGCATGCCTGTTTGGTGGTATGCACTCTTGTCTCTCTGCCTGCTCTGTCAAACAGCCGTGCCAGAACAAGCCAGGTGCAGCGCAGAGGGAATTATTTATGATCTTGTTATTGGTATCTCACTCTTGCAATCAGCCATTTGCCCTGTATTAATAGCTGATGCTTCCCTTCATGACTGCATGCGAGAGAACAGCGGGGACAGAATTATTATCTCTCGTTCGAATGCAAAATACAAATCAATAAATCTCCTTGCAGGACGGTTTCTGCGGATGACAAGACGAAGATAAGAAACAACAGAGGAGATAATGGATAAGAATCAGCAGAGAAAAAAGAGCTGGCTGGTGAAGGGAAAAAAAAGTAGCAGCTATGGAGGCTGTGCTTGTTAAGATTGAGTGATTGCTAGAGTGAGTCTAAAAACAGGTTTGAGGACTTCCTCTCCTCGCCAGAGTCTGGCAGCTTGCAAGAGGCAGAATGCTCTCTTTGTTGTCAAGTCAAAGTCAACACTTGTCAACCAGAGCAGAGGATTTCATACACATGAGAATAGAGAAGCTGGAGTGTGTGTTTGTGTGTTTATGACTGTGTGCACTGGTGCATTATGTTTGTACGTGGATGCACTGTCATATACTGACGACAGAGAACAGCAAGGATGGCTGTCGCTTTCGGCAACAAGCGCGCAAACATGTGGGTGGCGTTGGATTTCTCTGTGCTACAAGTTCTTGCTCCATCTCTGCGCTTTTTTCCCTCCCAGCCTTTATCTGTGCGCCTGCTCTCGCTCTCTCTGTTCCTGTGTCATGTCAGTGTTGCTGCTCTCGTGCCTGTTCGCATGCAGTGTGGCAGCATGGGAGGAGACGCCTCTGTAAATGTTTACTGTAGGACAGTTTGTTAAAGATGTGACTGGAGAGTGATAAACACAAAACATCTGGACCCGCAGCCGACATCTGCTGCCTTGAGGGAGGTGGATGGAGCGAGCGAGGCCACAGGAGAAACACTAAGGGGAAGCACAGGGGAAAACAAAGTGGGAAGGAGGGAATGAGGGAATGAGAACAAGGAGGACAGAGGGACTGTCAGAGCCACAAGAAGACTGGAGTCTACAAATATGGATTAACATAACATAACAAAACTTCTTTGCTGCATTACAGAGATGGCTGGGCAAATTCTCCCTCCATCTAGCCTTCACTTGATCTCTGTCTTTCTCTCTCTCTCTCTTGCAGACACACACCAGAATTACTTGGGAGTCCAGCACCCAGTGCAAGGGTGGGCCACGTAGAGGAGGAAAAACAAAGCGAATGAGGAGCAGATGTTTAAAAAAACACACATAGACACACACACACACACACACACACACACACACACACACACACACACACATGCACGGATTTGGAATCCCCAGTTCCTGTCCTAGAACTGAGTATCACCACACCCCTTCTATACTCCCACACATAGGAAGACTGGACACAGACAGACACACGCATACACACATACACACTTACGGTCATGTAAAAAGTTGGCCTGTCAAAAGAGAAGTTGAAGAATGCACCAGAGATAGAAAAGCATCCTCCCAAACTCAAAAGGAAATAGGAACTTTGCAGAGACTTTTTTTTTATTTCCAGTAGCTTTGTGGCCTTCCTGAAATCCCAGCACGTGTGTGCACATATACAAGTGTGTATGTGTGTGTGTGTGTGTACATCTGTGCTTGTGTGTGTGTGACAATCTGTTTTGTCACCATCAGAGGAAACAGCTGCATGGAGCAGTGTGGGTTGAAAGGGGCGGGCTTTAGAGATAACCCCTGACTTCTCAGACAGGAAGCTTGGAGAGAACTGCAGGAAGCTGCTCTCAGGACCGATGAACAAAACAGAGCGTGCATGAACAGCAGAGGGGAAAACAAACACAGCTTTCAGGTGCAAAAGCACAATGACTTGATCAGCACCGGGACACACTGCCAAAAAGTGCATTTGAGTTGATTTTGAGTTTGCTCATTGGGAATATGAAAAACAACTTTGTAATAGCATGGTGTACTTTAATAAGTGTTAATGTAACACCTGAACACCTTTGGCAACACCTTGACAAACAAAGTCATCAATCAATCATTCGTCAGCCCATCAAACTGGGTTTGCTCTGTATGTTCCCAAACTCTTCAGTGGTTGTCTATAAAAACCCCACCTCAGGGCTAGAGGAGCAGAAATGAGAAACTGGCACTTTGCCCTGCTCTCAATGTCTCTACGCACAGAGGAAGCAGCCTGAGTAGTTTCATTGTAAGTCCTTCCTGCTGCTCTTGAAAGGCTCCACAGAGGCCTGTTGTCGTGTCAGGGATTTGTTTACATCAATCACCTGCAGTACACGTCCAAAAAGACACAGTTGCAGCTGAAAGCATTTTGGCATAGGCGCTCATAGCTGGCATACAGTTGTGAAATACCACAGATACTGCCATAGTCTATCAAACATAGGACTGGGTATTGGCGAGGACTTCACAGTTCAACACATATCATGATGAACAGGTCACAATACAATTTGGAGCACATGACATCACAATATACTGAATAAACTTATAAAATACACAGCATATTATATGATAAATGGAGTGATAAACTGACTCAAAACAATTTGATTCAATTTTCCATTAAAATCTTTTTAAATAATCAGCACAAAGCACTTGCTTTACACAGTGCAATAAAATGTAGATGTCATAATATCATATCAAAATGAAGTGCATAAATGATATACTGATACAAGATGCTAGAGTATCAATCGAGTATTGTAAAAATAATATCACAATCATCAACTGAGGCAGGGTTTTATCACACAAGCAGATAGGCGTCATGGCAAGCTTTGCATTCTTCATGTGACCAATGTGCAACATTTAAAATGTTTTTCTGTGCATGAATAATCATTGAAACCATGATGAGGGAAGCTCGGTCTAAGATGGTCGATCAGTTGTAATTTCCACCGTGACAACAGAGATGCAGCTAGAAAATAAAGCGGCTCAGCAGGCCTGTGAGGTTGCTTTAGGTGAGACAGAGATCTTCCGATCTTTGACTCTCATGTTCTGGTTGAAAGAGAGAGGAGCGAGGCTGTCTCTGAGGCTGCACTGGTTTCACTTCTCCTTGATGCAAAACCACACACACACACACACTCTCACACAAATATGTTCCTTCACATACAAAGTCGTCTACACACACATATACACACATAACCACGTGGCTGAAGGCGGACTCACGTCAAATGCAAACAGTGGAATCCTACTTCACCTCTATCTATTCTTCTAACGTCACACGCCCACCAATACCCGATATGATGCCACGAGAAATAAACACAGCGGGGTGTTTGTGATGAGCAGAATGAAAGTGTGTGAGTGTCTGAGCGCTCCCACATCGACTGACAGTGACGTCTGTCCAGTCTCTCCTCCTCCATTTGTCTCTCCATTTCTTCATCCCACTCACTCGACAAAAGAGCACAAAGGGTGGCAAAGACCGAGATGAACAGTCAGCAGTCTGGGATAGACAAAAAAAATAAATAAATAAATAACAGAGGAATATGACCACAAGTAAAGGAGCTGGGAAACTGAAATATAAGAAAGAAAAAAAAGAGAAGGAATAATAAAAAGGAGAGACATTCAGTTCCAACATAATCACTCCCAGACCCAGGGGAATAAGACCCAGCTGTGTTATCATTGGTGTCAGTAACCTGTCAGTCAAAGACACACGCAGATACTCAAGCACACACATGTACTCACACACACACACACACACGCACAATGGGCAATTACTGCAAGTTAGCCTACTCATTTACAGCTATTACATCAAAATGACTTCCTCCAATGCCCGCGTGCATCAGTCTGAAAACATCATTTAGATATGTGGGTTTGACAGACAAACCACCATTTAGTAATTAAGGTATATCTATCAATCAGGTACTATTCACTTCCCACTACTGACTGTAATTTGTTCACAGACAGAAGTGGAGAACCCCTAACACGAGTAAATATCACCGTTATGGCCAGCACCTGCAGCCTCTGAGAATCAACAGCTCTTTTTTTTTTTTTTTTTTTTTTTTTTTTATCTTCCCACGGCTGAACAGAAATATAAACTTTGAAATCTGAGAATATACAAATTTCCTGAGTGCATCTAATGTACATCTGCGGATGATTTATTCATGTCTCAAATTTTAAGTTTGCTGCAAAAGATTTACGGCTCCATTAATCTTGAATAGAACAGCATTTCTCTGTGTTTTAAGGCTTTGGGGCTCAAGCCAAGCCAAGTTGAAGACGTCTGATGTGATCACGTCTGTGCATTAACATTACAATAGAGAGGCAGGAGAGATCCAGTGACTGTCTGGAGTGCAGGTGACCTGGGGCCAGTTTTTCAAAACTTACCATCCATTATAACAGTGATCAGACTGGATTAAATCTGATTTTTTTTTCTTGGTAAAGAGATTACAAAGTGTCTGATCCTCAAGATCTGGACCTGGATTTTATACTCCATTCCAACCTTTAATCAGGATTAAACGATGTCTTCAGGTTTTTGAAAAACTCAAGGCAGGAATCTGTGTAAATTTAATACATAAATCAGGATAATTTTGATCCCACCTAGACAGCCTGGATTCAGGGTGGATTGGCATAATGGTCTCACATATTTTTACAGATGAATACAGGAAATCATAGTGGAGGTACTCAGGTGGGCACCCAGAAGAAGGCAGATGACCATGAAAGCCGTGTTCAGGTGGTCGGCCCGTGTGCTGGAGAAACTGGCCAGGCCCTCCAGGACCTTGGAAACAACAACAGGGTTGATGGGAAGCTGGGAGCAGCGCCTTGGGAAACATAGGAGGCTGGGCCCTGGGGACGCAGGAAGCAGATTTGTAGGGGTACCTAGAGGAGATGCCTCTGACGACTCTCGAGGCAGGGTCTCAGGGGCCACATGAAGCAGAGCCGCTCACAGACAGGGATGGAGCCCCAGAGAGCATGATTCAGACTCGACTGGCAGGAACAGTGTATTGTGCACTTGAAGATGGAGCCTCTCAGACAGGCAGGACCCCTAAACTTCAGAGGGGGGCAGGAAGGCAGCTGTAGCCAGAGTTTGTGCGGTGTGGCTGACAGACGAGGAAGTGGTGGAAGGTAGGCAGTTTGGTGAGGTGATTGTGGGGCACAAAGGAGAGGCAGGTTAGAGCAGGCAAGAGAGCACACTGGAGAACAGAACAGTACACCCAATACTGTGGCCAGGACGTCAAACTACCACGGCAACTGAAGCAACTATCTGGCAAGGTCTGGGAGTGAAGGCCATGTTCTTATACTATGGATGAGCTGATGGCAGGCATTTAAGCTTGTGAGGAATGCAGGGCAGATGCGATGGAAAAGCCAGGGGAGAGAGATAGAGAGATAAACACGCCCTAGTGATAATAAGCTATAAAAAATGAATGTCTGTACCTTGTGTCAGCAGATGTCTTTTCAATTAAAATCAGTTTTTCTCCTTGTTAATCATCCAGTCATCTCTCATTTTAGATATGTTAAGCTGGTGAAGGTTAGCTACCCAGATAGTTTCTGTGCGATATGGCTGAGGTTTCCAGTCCAGCTCACTGGCAAACTGTATATGTCAGTCTTGAATTTGCACTCCTTTGGCATGGCAGATACAGCTTGCTGGTGTCGTTCAGCAGGAAATATTTCCCAGCAAAAATTTTTACCCCTGAGGGCTGTGAATTATGTCAGGTATCTGTGTCACTGTCTTTGGAAGGAAACATTGTGGTTTTTCACTGGTACATTTTTGACTATGTGAGCGAATACACATCCAGGACCATTGTATTAGAGTGAAAGAAGACAAGACAGATTGTGGCAGCCTGAAAACCTGACCAAATAACAGAAACCATCTGGACTGATAGATTGCTCTGTGGGAAAACATCTTTTTTATAGACTGAATGAACTGTTCCTTTAAAGGTACAATAATAGAAATCAGCGAAGGACAATTTAGAAGAGGACAATTTAGACTGAACTGACAAAAATGTGGAATAAACGTGTAATTTAATGGCTCACTAAATTATGTGCACCCCCAACTATGTTGTCAGTTGAGTCTAAATAGTTTCTCTTAAATCTATCACTGTAGCTTGAATGGATTGTGCTGTGCAGGTGGTGTGTTAAACAATCACATAATTTACTTGGTGCAGAGCGTACATATGTGCACCTTCCACCAAAACAGATTGCTGGAGACATTTAAAGCAGCTTCTCTGATCTCAGCTACAGTTGGGACAGCAGGCAACACGGATACCAAAAGCAATAGTTTCCAGATCTTGGGAAAAGAGGAGGATGAAGGCTGTTCGGGATGGGTCTGTATATTGATGCATATCAGCAGAGTGCAGTCAGCTGTTTGTAATCTCCTTGACACAGGTAGGGGTTCAAGGTCTTGCTCGAGGATGATTTGTTTCTCGATGTCACAGAGATGAAACCTGCGACCTTTCTGTCACGGGACGGCCTCCTTAACCACCGAGCCACCACAAGAAAAGTCATTACAGCCCAGTCTTGGGAAGTGTGCTAAGAATCCCACAAAACCCAGTGGGAACCGAGGAAGTGCACATCAAGTTTCGAGAGAGGTCATTCATCAGGCCTGCATACCTAATTCAAACATGCAAATATATCAAGGCTCTCTTGCCAGATCACCTGACCTTCGACGCCATAGTAATGGTCTGCCTGACAGAGCCAAAACACACAGCCTGAGCAGTCCCACGGGCCCGTCTGCATTTTATCAGACATGCACATGCACACACACACACACAGAGAGGGAGAGAGAGAGAGAGAGAGAGAGAGAGAGAGAGAGCTGTGCACATATACGAAAGTGTACAAGGTTATGCAAAAACTCACACATGCTCATACTCATGCATGCACACACACACACAGAGGCACAGGCTGCCTAGATATGTGATAAGAGCTATAGCCGTCAGCCTTGGGAGATACAGGCAGGATTCCAACCACTCAGTCAATCACTCAGCCCGACAGTTTTTCTGTTTGCTGAAAGACACTGACAGAATGTATGTGTGCATGCACCGGAGTCAGTTTCGACTCCAACTTTTTTCTATTCCTCTCTGACAAACCAGTTGGACAGCACACATGCTCACGCACGCACACGCCACGCACACACTAGTGCGTTGAAGCAGAGAGGCAGTTTGGGAAAGATTTCTCACGGCCAGTGTGCCCCAAGCTACACTGAGTAAATACAGATTAATGATTGGTTGAGAGGACGGAAGTGCATTCCACAGGGTTAGCCACTGATCACAGCCACCTCGACCTCAAAAGACACTCACATACACATGTATTGGAGCCTTCACATACCACCATGTTTTCTGAGAACTGGATGGACTAAATATAAGCATGCAGCAATTAAGAATTTCCTCTGCATACCACATACCAATATGGACACAAACACAGCAAGCAACAGTATTACTTACTGATTTAGTATTACTACAGGTGACCCAGAGATACATACAGCAGAATACACACATTGAGGACACAGACACACTGCAGTTAAAGAATCTGTAACCTGAGACAATACTCAGTGACAGTGACTCAGATATCATATGGTGCTTATTATAAAGTGCCTACATGAACGTTCAGTTTACAGCATCTCTCTTTGTAAGATTAGACCTTGCCTGTACTATAATCTGGCCTATATGTAGTTAACTTCAATTTGACTTTAATTTTGTATAAAATATTGTTTATTCTCTAGCTTTTATCGCTGTAAACTCGACACTGTTTCATGGTGTGAGTGAAATGTACAAGTCAGACCAGGTGAGCCGGATGCTTCCATGAACTTTATTGCTTCTGGTTTCTATCCTCATGCAGACATGTACGTGCAGTGACAGCTACATCTCTACTGTATGCTCCATAGCACCTGGCCCCCAGACTGATCTGACGTCATGTGCGTATGTAGGTAGATCTGTACGTGCCTGTATGCATGTGGACGTGCGAGCACATCTGCACAGCTGTCTCATTACGTTGTCCCAACAGGCAACAAATTGGCAACAAATCAGCATTGTAATAAGCTTTGACTATAAAATAAATATATCATAAATATTGCTTGACCAAACTATCTAACCAAATACTTCAACTTAAAAAAAGAGGAAGGAAAAGTTTAAAATGAAATGAATATCATTTAGGGGAAGTTATTGTCTGCCATCTCAGTAGTTTCCAGTGGCTCAGAACCCCACTGCACTTGCACATCCAAAAGATGTTATCTTTATGTTTGTCATCATTTTTTTTTTTAGTATAATATATATAGAGACAGATGTTGAACTTTGATGTCAAGTCAGGGATTATTATTTTCATGATCTTGCCTATCCGGTCTAGGTAATTTATATTAAATATTGCATGTTACCTATTGTCTTTTATGTCGTGTATACACAGTAACGGCTACTGACCATATCAAAATCACATTTAGCCGGCGATGACAAAGCAGTTACTATTCCAGATCTGCATTAGTGGGCATTTATGGTGTGTGTTCCTCTGTGTTAGACAGCAGCACTTGTCCCAACTACTGTTTTCAAGTTCATTTTACTAGGAGACAAAGAGACCATTGATCTGGAGGGAGACAGAGAGGAGGAGGGCAGAGACAGTGAAGGGTGAGAGAGAGAGCGAGAGAGAGAGAGAGGTGGGGAGGGGGGGAGGATTGGGAGCTGGTGAGGGTGAGAGAGGAGGAGAGAAAGGGAGAAAGAAGAGTGACAGAAGAACTTTCCAAAACAGCAGATCCTGGAATGTTGGTGGAAGGTGCCACATAGCTCCAAATATTTGTTGTTCGGTCGGCACGGCAACCGAACAACCGACACGTTTATTAGCGAATCCCTACAATGATACCAGAGAGGCTGAGGCAGAAAAACAGAGGGGAGGAGAAGGAGGGCCGAGGGAAAATAGAGATGTTGTTTTTTTCAAAAGTATGCAAACATGTAAGTTGAGCGCTGAAAAAGGAAATAGTTTTCGGAAGAGAATGAGAGTGGGCAAGAAAAAAAATTATACTGTGAGCTATGAGTTTCGTTGTTGACTCTGAATTGTGAAACTGGGACTGTGGAGGGAGGAGGGGGGGCTACACGTGCAAACACAGAAACAGAAACACACACACACGCACACACACACACACAAACACACACACAGAGAGAGAAAGACAGCTCTTCTCAGGTAGAAATCAGCAGGGACTGGAGCAACACTGGTAAACAGAAAAACTACTGTCACTCACTGCTACTTCCTCCTGCCAGCCTCTCCCCATTCTGTCTAACCCCAAACACACACACACACACACACACACACACAATACATGCAGAGAAAGGATGAGAAAGAGAGAGAGAAATAATTCTGTGGTATGGTTTGAGATAAATAGGTTTCTTTCTCATTTCTTCCTAAGTCTTTGCTCTTTGTAGTCTATGCTCTATAAGTCAATAGTCTTTATACTATCTCTCTCTCTCTCTCTCTCTCTCTCTCTCACACACACACACACACACACACACACACACACACACAATGAGGGTCTCCTTTGGGTGTCTGTAGGGGTCTCTGGTGTCTACATTAGGATGCTCCATCCTCACTGGACGGCCTAAGAGCCAGACAAGCATCAAAGTCTGAGCCCCCTCCCCAGCAGCCCATCTAACACCACCCAATATTGATCTGTGATCAGGTTTCATAGCTATCTCAGAGGACTGTGAGGATGGCCCATGTGCATGTGTGTATCAGAAAGAGAAAGAGAAGAGAGAGAGAGAGAGAGAATGTGACTTTTACAGCTACACATCTCCTGTTTCAGAGGACCACATTCTGCATGATTTAATTAATTTATAGTTATCATATATCAAACCAAAGGAGAATATAAGTTCAGCGAGAAGTAAAATTTGCCGAGCCTTGAGTTGTGGTTTATGTGTGACAGTGTATCTCTCCCTCTCTGTCAGACTAACACATATATTCTCTCTCCTTGCACAGAGGAAAATGAACAGCCTTCCCTTCTTCCCTCTGAGTTTCTGAACAAGAACCTGAAACAATCATTTGTCCTGTCGCTCTGTTCATCCCTCCCTCCTTCCTCTGACTTTAATTCATTTTTATTGCCTCTGAAAAGTCAGTCTAGCATAACCAGCAAATCCAAACACAAATACAGGCTGACAGCCTCCCAAGCACACACACACACGTGCACATACACACACACACGCAAATAACACAAATGTACCAATGCTCACTAAGACTTGTACATTCACACACATACACTGAAACAACACAAATACATGCTTACACACACACACACACACACACACACACACACACACACACCACACACACACATTGTGGGGGTGGTAGGGTTCTCCCGCTTCCAGAGGTAAATGGAGTGGAACAGGTTAGTGCTGCCGCCATATAGTGTCCCACCTGTACAAACACTGTGCGTGAGCATGGTTAGCAAACACACACACACACACACACACACACACACACACACACACACACACACACACACAGTACTCCATCTGGACTGGCGGACTGGTGGTTTTTAATAGCTATCGATCATTCTCCCTGGTGACACACTCACACACTCACCTCCCTGTTACAGGCTGAACAGAGCCAGCTGAGGACTCATACAGGTCCCTGAGTGCGTGCACACACACGCACTCACACATGCACACATACGCGCACACACACACACACACATACAGAGCAAACCTTGAAGGCTTTCAAACCTACTATGCAGAATCAAAAAGGCTATTTAGTTCACTCGCCTGTGTGTGTGTGTGTGCGTTTCTGTATTTGTGTGTGCATGCGTGTGTGTGCGTGTGTGTGTGTGTGTGAGAGAGAGAGAGAGAGAGAGAGAGAGAGTTCTGCTGTGTCTCACTCCGTGCCTTTCCTTTCAGCTGAGGGTTATTTAATTTACATAATGAGGCCCATACTCACTCTCACAGATTAAATTATTCTGAGACAACAAATAAAAACACATGCAGACACAAGCGCTCACACATACATACAAGTCCCGGTCTATGTAACCTGCAAACTGGTGTGAGCTGTTCTCTGGGTGGACAGAAACCCCATTAGGTGGCTTTAGCTGCGGTAAAAGGTGCCTGTAGCCCAAACAGCAAAAAAGAAAAGTCAAACAACTGCAGTGTGCCCAGCCGTTCGCCGGCAGTCTCACCATGATGTCACTGCTCACTTCCCAGAGTGAGTTACAGTGTGCTGAAAGGGTCAAAAAAGAGGGAGAGCCAATCAATATTCCATGCGATTCTGGACAATAAATCTGCAGCGTGATTAGTCTGGGTAGTTAGCGACGATTAATTGCAAAGCTAATAAAGTCCTTTGTAGCAGGGGGTGCCAGAGAGGCTGCGGGGAATCGTGGTTCGTTTTATGAGCAAATTAATTAAAGCAAGCCCTGAATAAACTCGTCAAAGATGGGCATCAAGCATTCAATCTCGGCACTTGGTGAAGGGCGGGACAATGAGACATCACTTAGTGGGCTTCTGTATCTGTATGTGTTTGTGTGCATGTGTGTGAGTGTGAGTGTGAGTGTATGTGTGTGCACGCGCAATAATCAAACACAATGATGTCTGTCTTTACATCATGTCGTAAATCTGACGGGTAAAGAGGGACATTTGTCATTTAGCTGTGTGTTTCCCTTTTCATTATAAAAATGGACATGGCTGCCACGGTACCTTATTGATGTGTGTGTGTGTGTGTGTGTGTGTGTATCTGTAAGTCATGTATTAATAGAAAAATGATAATAAAAAAATGGTAGAAAGGGGAGAAGCAAGGGCAAGATAGGAGGTGTAGGATGAGGATGAGGGGCACAAAAGGGAGGGAGGAAGGTGTGGAGTAACATGCCTTGGTTTTGACAGAAAAAATGCAGAAAATGTTGCTGAAAGACACTTCTTTCCTGTCCCCAAGGAAAAATAACACTTCCTCTCCTGTCTTCCCTATCATCCAGTAATTTGGGATTTTTGGCTTTGACCCCTTAAAACAAAAATTGCCTAGTTGTGACCCCTTCCATCACAATCACGCATTTGCACAATGGTGAACAGTGCAATAAAAAAAATATTTTCCCAATTCAATTTGTTCCACTTGATTACCACAGGAGGCCGAAAACCATTCAGTATTTCACAAGAAAAAAAGCAGTGTCAGTGAAGGAAAATTAAGTGATTGAATCATTTCAATTCATTTTTGACCAAAAGATCCAGCTCAAATCAAAACGTTGCCTCTAATCAAATTTGTAGCATGGAGCAAAGTGTGCAGGCGTTACTTTTTCTTTCACTGACACAGTTTTTTTTTTTTTTATAGCCTTGCATCTACTGTATGTGATGTGTGTATAATTGCTCTCTTTCTGCAAGAAAAAAAGCAAAACTTTGAGAAAAATAAGAAATAATTGATACACAAATATAACTGTCTAGTACAAATGCCTTGGTTCCTATTCCATAAACAATCTCTCAATGACCTGAAATTATCGTGCGACCCCTGTGGAAGTCTTCGGCCCCTAGACAATTCACATCAGCCCTATTACGTCTGCAATGATGCCGAGGCTGTTTTTGTACACACGGTATTCCTGAGTTTGAAAACACGACACAAATCCATGCACACATTCATGTACACACATACAAGTTCACGCAGACACACACACATACACATCCAAGCGTGCAAATACGCTTACTGGCCAGCCCGACACACAATCTACGCAGTGGGGCACTTTTTTTTTCTTCAATCAACAGCTGAAACAACAATTGCTCTCACAGGGGAAGACCATTGTGTGTGTGCACTGTCTCAAAACCTACAGCAGTCTGTCTGTCTCCCTGTCTCCCCCACCAACACACACACACACACACACACCCGCTCTGTCTCTGCTGAACCAGAGGGGTGTTAAAGTTTGACGTAAAAAGCATTAAATGTTTTAAAAAGTGGCTTTAATCCTACGCCTGTCCGTTGCTCTACGCTTTGGCCACTGCACTGGTGTTTTCCTCCCTCAGCTCTAACAATACCAAAATAAACATGGAGAGCACAGTGAGATTTTCCTAAAAAGAAGCACTGAAAGAACCGCTGGAACAATACAGTCGGGCTGCAGCCTGTTTCCATCACAGGGGAAATCCTGCCTGGAGGGCCTCTGATAGGAGCGAGATGAGAGAGAGAGAGAGACTGAGAGAGAGAGAGAGAGAGAGAGAGAGAGAGATAAGAGAAAGGCAAAATGTTTGTCATGGGGTGAATACTGGGTGAACAGAAGATAACTGAGGAAAAATACAGAGGGAAATATCGTGCAGAGGTAAGGTCAGGATGGAGGGAGTGGAAGAGGCGGAGGCTGGGATGATTATGAGGAGATGGGGGGGGGGGGGGGGGGAATAATTCAAAGAAAAGTAAAGGTCAGTGGGAGAAAAGAACAAGGACAAGACGACTCATTAAACCACACCTTTCCACCTCAGGTCAGGATGCAGCTGACCAGGAACACAGCACCAGGAAAAGATGTGTGTTTATGCGTGTGTGTGTGTGTGTGTGTGTGTGTGTGGTGACTCTAAATTTTCAAAGTAAATTACTAGACTAGAGGCAGGAAAGTGAAAAAAGCAGCCGTGTTTAAATGCACGTGCAAAAACACCCCTTGTGTAGCATAAAATGTAATGGGCATAGGCCTACTAATCATGCATTATAATAATAATAATAAATAAACTTTATTTGTATAGAACTTTTCAAAACAGTTAAAAATGACACATTTTGTCAAGATAAGAGATTAAAAGTTTATTGTACTCAGATGGTCAGATGGTTAACTTAGTGAAAGATGTCTGTGGGGCAAACTAAAGCTCCTAGCAACAGTTTTTAATGATGTATATTGTTTCCTCCAGGTCAAGCAATACTGTAACAATTTCACTTCGTGCGGTCTGTTTACTGTAATAGTTAAAAAAAAAAAAAAAAAGAGTATGGATTAATAAAAAAATATTTGAAGCTGGGATGGGCAGAAACCTTTTTGCAGTATATACTCTCGGTTGTGATCCATCAACATCACAGGGCTCTCATCTCCCTTTGTGATCCTCTGCCAATCCCTAAATGCAGCCTCAATGGGATTTCAGTTGTAGTATGGCTTCTATCCAACAATGTAAGAAATAGACTGAGCCTAAAGTGCAGCATGAGCCCAATTTTGATTACTGGTACTGTATTCTCCCAGCGGTGCTACTCTATTTTCTTCCTGTGGCATGTTTAGTATCAGCACCACAAACCAGAAACAATGTTAGATGCATTGTACATTGAGTCAGTAATGAACTCCACCAGTCAGATGTATTCAAACAAGGGTAAATTCCAGCACAACTTGCATCCAGCACACCAGCAAAAATCCGTGAAGAATGGTCTGCTGCCCGATTTTGGATCCTATAAATTATTTGAGACCATGGAGCACAAAACCACAGATAGTGCACGCATTTGAACATCGTAGCCACTTTTTTAAAATTGCATCCAAGGTGATTAACTCACTAATTTTCACTGTAACCAGCATTATATCTACACTGGTGTGAGTTGGGATTTGCTTCTGCTGCAACACATCCAAGCTCCGTTGAGACTTGGCTTCAAACACAAGCCCCCATACTGGGCCTCTGCTTCTATCCCACATTATTCAAGGACAGTATGGAATATATATTTGACCATGAATGACCACATGCTCAGGCCATGAACCAATGCAGCAGCGGGATGTCCTAGCTTCAGGTTGCAAAGGGTCACTTAAACAGTGGGGCTCCTCTGAGCTCCTATAGCTCTCTATTCAGAAAATTACTTTGGCAAACTACCATGCTGTGGTTACCCCTTTATAACTTTAGGCATGGTGCTGAGGAAAAAAAACAGAGCCTATTCATCAAGTACCCCAGACATATTGAAATACTTAAGCATTCTGAATTAAACACAATCTGAAAGTATATAAAATACAGTTTACCTAAGTCTGACTCCTGCCATGGGATCTGACCCACTAAAAGAGCCCTGAAGTAAATGCAATAATAGCTTTAAATGACATCATATATTTGGAGTTCAGGTATCGTCAGAGGGTACACTGTCAGCTTCTTCACTTTGTCGACTTCATTCCTATTTTAGAAGATGGATAAAGTCAAAAACGAGGAGCCTTGCTGTGGTGTGGTGGGCAGCCGACCACTGCTTTATCATTTTTTCATGCGCTTTAATTCAGTAGGAAAGCAGCCATGAATGCATAAATGAGCCCAAGTGGATAAATATTTCAGAATCTGTCTGAGGAACAGCTGAGGTAAACAAGCGTCTAAACAGCCTATTTGTCCTTATTTTGTCCGCAGTTTATCCCTCGAAGGACGGTTACAAAACCACCGCGAAGTGAATGAAGCTGCCAGGAAGTGAAAGAGGGAAAGATAAAAGACAGATCACATTTTGAAGAGAAAGTAGCCACTTAACTGCCATGTACCAAACTGGAAAGACTGTTCAGCATCCTAAGTTATTGCCATCTGTTAACCTTCATCTTAAAACACCAAAGAGAAATAAAAGACAGTAAAATACATACTGTATATATATATATATATATATATACTATATATATCAGAAAATCCCACTGAGATATCTATGTAAGACTCACCACCATAACCTTCCCCTTAGGAAAAAAAAAATGTGTGTGCATGGCCATAAAGCAAAGTGATCTTCTCTCTAGCGCTTAAATCAAAAAGAAATTGTACAAGATCAGTTAAGTCAACCAATTAGATCAGATTATATTCCACTTTATTGATAACATAATAGGTGTGTCTAATTGCCTTGGTTTGACATACACCACAGTACATAAAGACAACATTAGCAGCCATAAAAAGTCAGACTATGGTGGTGTTTTATGTTCTGGTTCATCCTCAGTAGGACCCTCTCTGTGAGCCAGCCAGCGCCAAGGGACTGATTTACCTGTCACACCAGGGGGACAAATTTAGACAAGGCCTGCTGGAGATGGTGGGCAGTAAAGCTGGCAGGGCAAAACGGTGACCCAGACAGTGGGAGTGTGCAGGACTCGAGGGGAACACGTAAGACACACCGGTTAACCTCCTGCCATTAAAACAGCGGTGATTTCTGACCGTGGGCCAGGGGACAATGGACTGTACTACACTAATTACACATTTTGACATGGAGAATGGGAAATATAGTAGCTCGTTATGAGGATGAACAGGCATCTGTGGAGATATTTCTAAATATTTGGAGTTGTAAAAATTATTAAAAGGTCTAAAGTGTGTCTTTGTGGAATCACAGACCCTAAATAGTCTAAACTGCACGGAAAATCAAGGTAGTGTAAAATCTGTAGGCCTATGCATCATCTGACGACTGGCTTTAAATGAAGAACACTATTCTCAAATGAAGACAGGCTCGGTGGGACTAGTGCAGCATATGACTCAGTAAGGTGGACTTGGCTCTGCTCTTCAGGTATATAACTGAGTTTTAATGCATTTCCTGGTAAACATGGGTCTGGCTCTGTTTGCGTGTTTCACCTCTTCTAGGTGTCCAATTTTCACAGCCTCAGCACAGAGTGGAGAGAGTGCAATTTTCATTGGACCACCAACCAGAGACCACCATGATACCACTGACACTCCCTACGTCAGGCAAATGACAATCAAAACATTCACCACACACACACACACACACACACACACACACACACACACACACACACACACACACGTAAAAAAAAATATATAATTTGTTTTGACACGTCCATTTGCAGTCATTTTTGCCAAGTTTGTTGCTGAGCTTCATACTGCTCCATCCACTTCTAACCCACAGAAATTAGTCCTGATTTAGAGGAATGTTGCAATTCAGATATTCAGACTCTCTGTACCAAACATTTGACATTATAATAGAATAGAATAGAACAGAATAGAATATTTTAATGTCATTTTTCTTTTTAAGATGGGTGTTGTGAAGTTCTGTCAAAATTGCATCTGTGATTAACTGGTCTACAGATAAACTTGAATGGAATAGAATAGAATAGAATAGAATAGAATAGAATAGAATAGAATAGAATAGAATAGAATAGGAAGGTGTGATTTCTATTTGTCTTATAATGTGGGAGCTGTGGATTCCCTGTTGAGACGATAAGTGTGACTAAATTTGAATACAACAGAATTGAGTAGCATGAAGGGTTGAAGGTGTGATTTTTCCTTTGTAATATGCTGTGAGGTTCTGTAGAAACTGTGATTAAACGTGAGAAACTGGTGCACAGATAAAGTTGGATTGGACAGAGGGGAATAGAGTTGAAAGGTGTCATTTTATTGGTTTCATAATGAGTGTGCTGTGGGACCCTGTTGAGAGAGTAATTGTGAGTAACATGCAGATGAAACTGGCTTGAGCAGAATGGGGTTTCTTATTAAACACAAACTACACGTGTTTCAACAACTTCTGGAATAAGCTTAGAATAAAAAAGTTGCAAGCGCCTGATCAAAGTTTGCTGCATGCGCACAGTAAACGTGAGCACGGACAGCACCGGGCCGCAGCGGGCCGGCCTGTGAGGCGGGCCGCAGAGGGCTGCTGCTGTCCCGGCCGGGGAGGCTACAGGCTATCCCGCCACTGACAGTAAAGCGGGTAACCAGATATTCAAAAACAATACGTCATCCCACAATGCACCGCTCTCCTCTCCTCACAGCATTACCTCATCCCATAATCCACCGCGAGAGTAAGAATCTTCTGGGTGGTCGTCTAGGCAACGCGCCTTATCTGAAGATTAGGGTACGCCCCGCGGAACGCCTCCAGCCAATGGGAGAGCCCAGGCATGACATCATGGCTATTTTTAGAGAGGCAGCGGCAGCAGATAAGGTTTGCCTCCACGCTGTACAGCCCAGAGTATACACATCCAAGCAGAGCAAGCACCGCGGACACCGTGGTGCCTGACGAGAAAGTTTTCAGTCACTGACTTAGCAGAAGTGTGGATACAACGAGAGAAGCCTTCTGAGCAGATTCACTCATTATCCTTCCGCTTCTTCAGTAGAAAGTAAATAGTTCCCTGGGTCGAGACTGTGCGCGCTCAGTTCAAGTTCGGAACTTTTTTCTCTGTACGCACAGATTTTTTGGGACGTTTTTGGGAACCAGACGCCTTTTTCTTTCTCAGCTGACAAACCAGGAAGAAAGAAGAACAGAGAGTTGTTTTGTAAGAGACTTTTCTTAATTGTTTTTGGTTTCTCTTCTATGTCTACCAAGATGGAAACTACTTTTTATGACGACTCACTCAACGCTTTCTCCCAGCATGACAACACGGGCTACGGATACAAAGCACTGAAACACAACATGACACTGAACCTCGGCGACCCGACCGGGACCCTCAAGCCTCATCTCCGGGGGAAAGCCGGCGACATCCTGACCTCTCCGGACGTGGGGCTGCTGAAGCTGGCATCTCCGGAGCTGGAGAGGCTCATCATCCAGTCCAGCAACGGCCTCATCACCACCACCCCGACCCCGACCCAGTTCCTCTGCCCGAAGAATGTCACCGACGAGCAGGAGGGCTTCGCGGAGGGTTTCGTGCGCGCTTTGGCGGAGCTCCATCACCAGCACATGCCCGCCACCACCAATGTGAGTGTAACCTCAGCCCCCCAGACCAGTGTCAACACCGCCCTGCCACCTGTTTCATCCGTCGCCGGTGCCACGGGTTACAACAACAGCGCGGCCACCATGCGCTCTGATTCACCGGTGTACGAGGACTTGAACACTTTCAACCCGGCCATCAGCACCGTCTCGGCGCCCAATTACACGACCTCAGCCCCCACCATGTCCTTCTCCACTGCCCCGCCACAGCTCCCCATCTACGGGCAGCCCTCCGGCCCCCTCTCGCGCATCTCGGCGCTCAAAGAGGAGCCGCAGACCGTCCCGGAGATGCCGGGGGAGACGCCTCCTCTGTCCCCGATCGACATGGAGAGCCAGGAGCGCATCAAGGCCGAGAGGAAGCGGATGAGAAACCGCATCGCCGCTTCCAAATGCCGGAAGAGGAAACTGGAGCGGATCTCGAGGCTGGAGGAGAAAGTGAAGACCCTCAAGTCCCAGAACTCAGAGCTCGCATCCACCGCCAACATGCTGCGCGAGCAGGTGGCCCAGCTGAAGCAGAAGGTGATGAACCACGTCAACAGCGGGTGCCAGCTTATGCTAACGCAGCAGCTCCAGACCTTCTGAGGGGGGTAGACTGTGCCGGAGAGGAAGAGACTGTGGTTGAACGAGACGGACACTTCTTATGATAGTGAGTGGCTGTGTCTCCCGAAATCGTGACAGGATTTGGGATGATGTGGCGCGAGACTGGCAGGACCGGGGACCGGCACTTTTCCTGTAGTGCCATGCGCTCCCCGGTGGCGCGTCCCAGAGAGGGGCTCTGGACAGGGACACAACTCACGACCCAGAGGGGAGACGGCAACAAGCAGGATAACTTTCTGTTTTGTTTAAATGCTGTTTTTTTTTTATACAGATCAGGACAGGGCTAAACTTTTGTTGCTTTCCACCCATCTCTGCATGGACCTGATCACGACCATCACAGAAGAAATTCAGTATTAGAGGATTTAAGAACCTGCAATAGAGACTCTCTTTGCTGTAGCCATATGGCGTCAAACTTTGGCGTGCTGGCCAACTCTAAAAAGCTGAAAAAGTTGTAACAAAAGCTGCCTGACTTCTGAGTTATAGTACAACGTACTTTTTCTTAATTGTAAGAAATTGTTAAGTTAGAAAAGCTTCAAGATTTACTTGTTTCTTTCTAAAGTTGTTTAATGGGGTTTCACTCATTGTTATATGTATATAAGATCAACTTGGAGTACTTATGTTTACCATTTGTAATAAGAATACTGTATAATTTTTTATGTTTGTTTTCTGAGCACTTCAGAAACTAATCAATATTTAAGAAAATAAACTAAATAAAATGAAGCAACAATGACTCTGTGTTCTTCTGTGTGACAGAAAAAAAAACCAGTGGGTGTGTCAGGGAGCTCACACAATAAAACATGTTGCAACATGTTGCAAGAGCTGCTAGTTCCCAGTACCTCAAGGTAAATTCCATTAGTGCCTAGTATTGATCCAAGCTAAGTGATTGTGTTTCAGACTGACTGACCCAGCTCACTCTGATGCAGACCAATACTGTGAATTGGTGGGGAGCTTGAGTTGTCTACTAAAAGCCACAGCACTCCCACGCTGAGCCACCTGTCAAGGTAAAAACAGAAATTCCTGTAATCTACCCATTATGAAGGTCTTAATACTAGGCTGCAGCTAAATCACACTCCATTATAGTGTTACATCAACTCGAAGCCAGCAGTGAATAAAGTTAAACTGACAATATCAATGACTTTGATTCACACCCAACATGAAATTCATCTTGACTCCTTTATGTTGCATCACTGAACTGTTGTTCTTTCGTAAATAAGGAGAACCCCAGCACTTAAACAACAATGTTGAAACAAACTGAGCCACCTAAAGGGGTTCAATTTAGAAGTAGAAATCTTAGGCTAAAATGAGCAGGGAGTTGACAGAACTGATGGTAATATGAACTACATTTTTAAAGGAGTTATTATTGCAGAACTGCATTAAAACAGGTTATCATGAAGTAGAGATATAGGGGATACTCTCTGAAACAGTAGCTTCACCATTTTGGCTGAGACTGATTAATGCGGAAAGTACAGAAAGTGCAAATTCCCCACGAACACCAACACACATATAAATCATAATAAAACTGACTGAGCATAAATTACAGCCTGTATGAATGTGTTGGGGCAGTCTAGATAAGGCATATCACCCACTACAAGTGTGACACAGAGCTCCTAGCTCAAAACACTGCTTGACTGGTGCAGTAAATGACACCGAAGGGACCTGGCACCCTGCTGTACTACATACAATCTGTTATGCCTCACAGCTCTCATGGGGCACAGGATTCCTGCTTTACTACAAACTGATCACTAGAGGGCGACATAGTCTGAGATTCCTGACAGACCCCATGAACTGCAATAATAATAGTCTCAAAATCTTCATGTTTCTACTACATTTATATATGAAAACGTTAGTGATGAAAGTTTAAGCCTCTTGTTGCATTTTTCCCCCCATAGGCTACTTTTTAAGAAACCTGAATTCAAGTATTTGGTTGATACAAGAGGCGATGTTTTTTATCTGTGAAAGCTTCATGCATGTTGGATATTTTGAGCAGATACATATGGGAGCTTTAAATTTTTGGGGGGACAATATTCATCTTGCGTATGCTATCATGACTCTGATTTTGTTTTGTTTAGTTTTGCTGACAAGTTAACAACACAATGGAAATCACTGAAAATGTGAAAATATGTGAAATGCATTAATTCAGTATCCATTATTCACAGTGAATGGTGACACCACTTAATAACACTGATGGCCTGTAATCTGATTTTTGGGTCGGGGTAACCAGACACTGATGTCATATGTAGATTTATACAGATTTTTTTCCGTTCTTATGTGAATCCCCATCCCGGTTTCATTATTATATTCTCTGGTAAATTGTATAAATCTGCTTTAATCTGCTTTGATTGTCCAAATTTGGGACAACATGACATCATTCCGGAAGGCGGTGTCCCTTCTTTCCATATTAGGAGAGGCAGCAGTCGGAAGACCTACGTCACCGGGGCGGAGGAGGCGTGTTTTACGGGAAGTGAGTCGCCCCTAATCTGGACACAAGACTGCAGCTCAATTGAGTCTGCAAAGTTACTCGAGGAGTGATCCGAGAAGGGCAAATCACTGAACGCATTGATATAGTGGCAACAAATCGTCTGTGATGCTTAAATGAATAAAAAAGTGCCATGCGGAACAAATGTGTGAATTTTTACATATATACAGAAGAAATGGTAATAGTAAAAAATTCAGGGGGGGTGGTCAATTTTTTTCACTTGATGAAAAGGGAGGATGGCAGTTTATACACAGTTTATATACATATATATATATATATATATATATATACACACACACACACACACACACACACACACACACACACACACACATATATATATATATGGAAATGGATATTTGGATAACAGCGGAAGTAGAATTTTGGTTAGATACTGTAGGCTAATTATTGGGCAATAAATGTGCAACTTGATAAGTGTTTTATTATGATGGAATAGAAAAACAAAGTAAAGCATTTTAAATCATGTAGTTCTGAAACTCTTACTATGTATTGCACTGGACAGTAAAATGTAGATGGTCTAATGTAGGCTCCCCACTTTATTCATCATCCCCGCATTATTAGTAGTAGTGGTAGCAGTAGTAGCAGTGGCAGTTGTAGTATTAAGTAAATTAGTCCATATTTAGCCTAGTAAATAATTGACACATATTTTAACACTGTCTTTAGAGACTGCAATAAGAATAATGAACAATGCACTGCCATGTTATATGGTCTACCAGAGATCATATCTAATGACAACAATGTTAGTGGGTCACATGTCCCACAAAGAACAGATTAAGTTGGTCCGGATCTGCAGGGTAAAAGCCTTTTCTATTTAGTTGGTTGCTAGGGTGAGATATTTCACCTAGCAATGAGGTGTAAAACACACACACTGCTAGACTCAATAGTTAGAATAATGACTGGCTGAGTATGAAGGCACAATAAAGTAAAGAGTTTGATTTATTATTATTATTATTATTATTATTATTATTATTATTATTTTAAATCCTTTATGTCATTTAAAATGATCAGTGTACTCAAAGGTTTGCAAAATGCTCAATCTGCATCAAACACTACCAATCCGTACGCAGTGGATGTGATCAAGGCGAAGAGAAGGGACCTGATCTATGGGATCTCACACACTGAAGAGCTACTTGATCTCCTTGTCACAGAGGGGGCCATGACAGCAGCCAAGAGGTCCATTGTTTTGACCATCAGGACACGAGAGGAGCAAAACTCTAGGGTCCTGGACATCCTGGTGGCCCGAGGTGAAAGGGCATGTAGAAAATTCTTCCATCCCTGCCTGATGCTGGCAGAACCACGTCTTTATCAGCGAATCAAGGCTTATGTGGGGAGCGTGAATGAAAGCATTGGAGACACAAGGAGACAGCTGATTGGATATTTACTGGAGAGGGATGAGTTGGAAATGAGTAAAATGACTGATCAAACTGCCTTTCAAAAAACATATAATTCACTCACCACCAAAGAGCGAAAGACTCAAAAGGAAGACGGATGCACTGTACCCATTTCTAAGTCAGAAACGCTGAAAGCTGCACAAAAAAACCCGGAAAAACTTTTCAGTGTGATTGCTTCAGGAGGAGAGTTGTCAGGAGTGAAGGAGCTGTTGAACAACATTGACACTGACACTGTCAATTCCTCCAGTGAGACTCTATTACATGTAGCTGCTGAGCACGGCCGCCTGTCAGTCATCAAACTCCTGCTCCATAAAGGGGCAAGGCTGGACCTGCAGGACAGCAACGGTCACACAGCTCTCCACAGAGCAGCCAGCAGGGGCCACACTGAGGTGGTCAGAGCCCTTATCAAGGTGGGGGCCCCCATCTACACCCTGGACACACTGGGTCAGACTCCCATCCACCTGGCAGCAAAGAATGAGCAGCTGAATACAGTTAGAGCTCTGGTGAAGGAGGAGACCGGGCACTCCCAGAACAAGACGCAGGACTCATTTCTCCACATGGCAGCCAAGGAAGACAACTGGAGGCTGGCTGAGCTGCTGCTGCAGAGCGGAGCTGCTGTCAATACCAGAAACCAGCTCAAAAAATCAGCTCTGTTTTGTGCAGTTACAGGTGGCAATGAGAGAACTGTGACTGTTCTGCTAAATGCAGGGGCTGAGTTTGACCAGGGTGTTATAAATGAAGCCATTAAGCTCAATCATGGATCAATTCTCCATCTGCTGCTTGGTGAGTGTAATCACAAATACATCCCTTTCCCAACCTTTCATTGAGTGGCTCACTTGCGGGTGATCTACAGTGCACTCAAGTGCCATGTGTAATCTCAAAATCTATTGATATCATATCACTATGATTTAAAATTCATTTCTTTAGATGAGGTTAATTCCAGCCAGAATGAACAAATATTTTCTGTGAACCTCAGCTCATGCCGGAGGAGGCGTCAGTGCAGAGGCCCTGGGCTCCGCTCTCTTCTCAGCTGTCAGACAGAACCAAGATAAAGTGGTGTCTGCTCTGATAGACAGTGGAGCTGACGTGAACATGCAGGACAAACAGGGGTACACCTCCCTCCTATTGTCTACCGAGCTGGGCCACACAGAGACATTCAGGTAACTGTCCTCCAACAAGGATTGAATGCCTTTTGGATAAATTAACTTGACTTTTACACATCTTTGATTTGTTGCTGAAAATATTAAGGGAATTTGAGAGCAACATCACACTGTCTGTGGTCTTACATATTTCATAATAGTTTTACTCCTGTATTCTCTGGATTCATTAGAATAACCATTTAAGAAAATGACTCTCATTATTTTTTTCATCTCAGAGCTTTAGCAGCGAAACAGGCCAAACTAGATGCTACTTTACCCAACCTCTTGTCAGCCTTACACCTGGCTGTCCAAAGTGGCAGTGTGCCCATAGTACAGGCTCTGCTGGACAAGGGATTACATCCCAGCACTGCTGGACCTAAAGCCCACACCCCTCTGCACCTGGCCGCTCACCACAACAGACCACAGTTATCTGGTCTTTTGTTAAAAGCCGGGGCACAGGTAAATTCAGAGCTATTTAAATGAATCATGAAAACAACATCCATGCAATAAGCATAAATCTTTGTACTTCTGAGCACCGTGTCATTTTTGTGTTGTTTCTTCAGGTAAATGCAGTTGACCAGGATGGCCTGACCCCTCTGCATATAGCCAGTCAGCAGGGGCACGCAGAGACAGTGATCCAGCTACTTCAGGGCGGGGCAGACCCTGGAGCCCAGGACAGGCTCGGCAGGACAGCCCTGCACTGGGCTGCCTCTGCCCAGGGACAAAACCCTGCGGTGGACTTGCTGCTCTCAGCCAGGGCTAACCCGAACACCACCGACAGAGAGAAGAAAACTGCCCTCCACCTGGCTGCTACACAGGGAAATACACACGCCGTGACGTCACTGCTGTCCCACAAGGTAAAAGGAGGAACTAAAGATATGGACGGCTCCACGCCTCTCCATCATGCAGCGGCTTGTGGGCATGCCGCTGTGGTTACGGCTCTGCTGCATTCACTCAAGAACAAGGGGCTGGAGGTGAGGAACGTGTGGAGGAAAACCCCTCTCCACGCTGCAGCTGAGAGGGGCCATGACAGCGTGGTTGAGCTACTCCTGGATGCTGGGGCAAATATCAATGCTAAAGATAACAGCAAGGACACGCCCCTACACTGTGCTGCCCGGGGAGGGCACCATGAAGTGGTGAGGAGGCTGGTGGGCCGGGGCCAAACTGGTTCACTGGGACGGGGGAAGAGGGCAAACCTGCAGGCCACAAATAATGTGGGGAAGACTCCACTGCAGGTGGCAGAGAGAGGAGACACAGTGGGACATGAGGACATTGCATCCTTTCTCAAGAGAAAGATGTTTCTCATCAAGTAGAGGGACACATGATAGGAGCTGAAAATGGAATGATAAATTGATTGTTGATATTATCATTATTTAGATCCAAGGGCGCGGGAAGGGTGGTGCTGAGGGTGCTGCAGCACCCCCTGCTGAGGAGGGGTGGAATAAATGTCAAATTAATTTTACCACATTTCAAAGTCATTTTCTTTTGAAAATGACTTGATTGTGGCAGTCACTTAGGGTGTGGACAGGGGGAGAAAGTAAAACGTGTATTAATCTACTGCACCTAATGCAAGGAAAACGAAAAACATGTAAAACTGCAGAGGGGCAATCACACCGAGACACATCAGGCGGCACCATCAGTCGGCATCAGGCGAGCCGGCCGCGGCACCGGCCAGCATCAGGCAACTCACCTGTCAGATCCGGCAGACCTGACCGGGTGGGCGCGGTATCGGACGGTGCCGCGGCCGGCCATCCTGATGCCGACTGATGGTGCCGCGGCATGTGCGGGTCAATACGGTAGTCTAGAAAACTGGAGATTCCCCCCCCCCCCCCCCCCCCCCCCCCCCCCCACCACCACCATACGCAGCACCCCCTGGCAAAAAGTAGTTCCCGCGCGCATGTTTAGATCTATGAAATTGTCCATACATCTGATATCTAGTTGGTCTTTCTGGAAATAAATAACCCACAGTAGTGACATTGTATCACTGAGCTCAAGTCATACTGTGTTGTGTGGTTGACATGGTTTCTGCTATCAATCTCCAGTTTACCTGAAATGGAAACATCTTGACATGTAATCATATCTACATTTAGCCAGTTATCAGCCAGAATGAGAAAAATATATACCACCAAACAAGATGTTATTTTTATAGCTGTGTCTTAAGGTTTATATTCCTTTAATATTAATTTGTAGTATGTTTAACTTGACCCTGTACTCCCATAGCCTAGTACCACAAGGTGGCGCCATCAGTTTGATAGTTTGTAAACATCACTCTCCATGATGTTACGCAGAACTAGGTTAGAGAAGCCCAGTGACGATGAACCAGCGTGTAGGAGTGTGTCTTCTCAGCCAACACGGTATGAGGGACCGTGGGAGTGTGAGAGTGTGTGTGTGTGTGTGTGTGTGTCACTAAACTACATTAGACTGCATTCTATCTATCTATCTATCTATCTATCTATCTATATCTAAATCTGTATACACCTATCTATATCTGTATTTGTATCTATAAATATAAATATAACAGTGCTACAATAATACTCTGGATAATTTGGATCATTTAAAACAAAAAGATAATTTAAAAACCTATCCAACTACAGTTGATTTCATTCTTACTGGTAATCTCATTATACCGTGATTACATGTCTTACTATAATGTGATTGTATTTATGTAAATATCTGTTTATTTATTTGTTGATGAGGCGCCTGGCTACGGCGGCGCGCTCGTTTTCCATCCCGCCCGCTTCCTGTCAGTCACGTGACATTGTTGCTGTCGGTTCCTATGGAGACTGCAAGGCTGACCCGTTGGGAATGGCGAGGAACGAGGAGAAACAGCAAGGCCGGCTGAACAGACTGTGGCTCCAGAGAGAGCGAGAGGGCAAGTAACGTTACAGAAACACTTTATGTTCATCATGGCGGACAACCCGCTGGCACACCATGAGCGAGAGCCGACAGTTAGCTGTTGGTAGCAGATAGGCTAATTAGCTAGCATAGTTAGCTTCAGTGCCAACTAACGTTAGAGTACTGATTCATGCTACATGCCTCACCCCTGGCTTGCTGTAGCTACTTTACTTACTGGTCATTAAGTCGCTGCCATGGAGTGAAACTGCAGAAAAAGCACCCGGTCTTACTGAAACCCACATGTTCGTTATCTCTTTTTGTGGTCCCTCGTGGTCGCTCATGATGCCCACAGCAAATACACAGCTCCTGGCCGATATTCTGCTAACAGTGATGCTCCTCTCTCTCTTTACAGAAGGCCGGATCAAAGATGTGCATGAGCGTAGACCTAAACTGGTATTCAAATTTCTGTATTCCACTCTTTCTGGTCATGTTTTGTTGGATTTGCATGTCGTCTCAACTGGTCACTTTCTTCCACAGTCTACACTTAATTCTGCATCCTCTGTCAAAAAGTGGATCCCCAGCATCAAGAGTGAGATAGAGTATTACTTGGAGGTAGGCGAATTGTTTCTAATGCATGAAATGTAGAAGTAATTCTGAACCCAAAAATACCAACACTATTGAAGTTAATAGATACTTCATAATGAAAAAAAAAACAGAAATCAGCACTGGCCAAGAAATGTCATGCATTAAAAGTTCAAAGATACCTTATAATGAATAGACATCAATCAGCACTGGCCAATAAATGTCATAGATTAAAGTGTATGTGTTTTTCTTTAATTCAGCTCAAGCCAGACATATTTTTAGTGTGTCCAATTAGCCCTTTCCTTATCTAAAAAGTGCCCGCTCAGCATCGGCCAGAGTCCAATATTTCCAAGAGCGAGGTAAATTTGGTCCAATTACTGGCTGTAATCTCCGGCTGAATGCTGACACCACTATTTGTGGGATCAGATGTGATCTCTTTGTGGGGTGGGGTGGGTGTGGAGTTGGGAGGACTCCTATGACAACATAAAAACAAGTGTATAGGCTAAGTTCCCCAGTCTTCCTGAGGGATCGACTCACTGTTTGTTTCCATTTGAGATCTCAAATGAAAATAAAACCGCCTGCTTCAGACTCTGCCTGAATCTTGGTCATCTTTTGAAGCTTCCAAGACTTATTTTGCTGGTGTTTTTGGTACCAAGTCTAAGAAGTTTTCTGCCGTCAATCTGGCCTGATCTGGACTGAAGTTTCCACATCAGAAACTAAAGGGGTATTGCAGCTCACTGGTGATTGAATGGTCTGTGATGTGCGGATTTGTCTTGTGCTCCTCAGCAGTCCCAGCTGTCGCACTATCCGGAGAGGAAGATCGCAGAGTTCCAGCTCTGCATCGAAGCTTTAGAAAGAGAGTACAAAAGTTTTATCACCAAACTGCGAGTTCTTGATCCCTCCTGTAAGCATAAGCCATGGACTCCTCGAGCGTACGCCAAAAGAAGAGCTGACACACAGGACTCGCAAAGCATCGGTCAGTTTATTAAAATCTTCATGGCTACTGCTGTGTTGTTGCTACTCTGAACCCATTCGTCAACGCTGATATTATATAAAACATTAGAATATTAGTCCTCTGATCATTTATCACTCAAGCTGTTCTGTTTTTCTGTCTCATTTGTAGTTAAAAAACCACGCAGCTGTGAGTCACATGACACCAGTGGTCCAGTGAGTGGAGCTCAGACTGCCTCGGTCAGCACATGGACAGGAAGTAGTAAAACCTCAGCCGACGAGAGACAGGAGCATCTCAGTCAATCGGAGAGCAGAAACCCCGTCCCGACCGAGCCTGACTTAGATTCTTCAGGGCCGGTGTGTGCTGACCAGGACCAGCCCCTCGCATTTGACCACACACGGCTGGCTGTGGCTGTGGCTGGGTTCAGAGGACCATCAACTCAGCCGAGCTCCTCTCACACACAGAGCCTGGCCAGGGTGCTCCAGTCCAGCCTACCAAACCTCTGTAACTCTCCTCTGAGACAACATTGTTCCACCCAGAATAAAGACACTGCAGGAGTCAGAGAGGACAAGGCAGCGATCGGACTTTTTATTGGACAGAAGGGTTCACTTCCAGACCAGAGGTCAGGTTTTGGAGCAGCAGAGAGGATACCAGAGAGATCCTCCACCACTGGGACGATGGACAGGAGGACAGAGGATGTCCTAGGACTGGGCTGTTATTCTTCTTCTGATGAGGAATGTGACACATGACATTTGTAGGTCACAAAGCATAATGTAACACAGATAGCAAGTCTGCCATGAGGGCTGGATAAAAACACCAGTTGTCTGGTAAATTGTGATTCTTCTATCCCTATATTCTTAAAATCCCTAAATCAGTATTTTAATCTCTTAATCTTAATGGGAGCTCTCTCCACCTGAAGTGCTGTAAAGCCTAAAGGCCAATGTCTTGATGCATTTTGGAATTTAAAACAATGATGGTAAAGAAGAGTTGGATGAAAGTAAAACTATATATAAGGGGCAAAACTGGAATTTTGCAGGGTTCCCATGTGTCCTGGAAAAGGTTGACATTTGTAGAGTAACTTTACTGTCAGCTGGAAATATTAGTGGCATCCTGGAAGGTTATGAAGTTCTGCTCAGATTATATATTTAAATTTGGGGCGGTATGGCTCGGGGTAGAACAGTCGTCTGGTAATTGGAGGGTTCCCAGTTCGATCCTGGCTCCTCCAGAGTGTGTCAAAGTGTCCTTGAGCAAGACACTGAACCCCTCCTGTTGGGTAGCTTGGCACCTTGCATGGCAGCCATCAGTGTGTGAATGAGTGAATGTGAAGCCAACACTGTAAAGCGCTTTGAGTGTCTGGTAGACTAGAAAAGCGCTATAGAAATGCAGTCCATCTACCATATTCCCCAGCTCACATTGCACATATTTAGCTCCTGATGCTCTCTTTCAGTACCCATTCATACCCTGCCATCCTCTTTTGGCATAGTGCACTCACGTGCAAGGAAAGCAAACTAGGTCAAAAACATGAAACCAACGCTTTGATCAACACAATGTTGCCATCACATTTGCACATTGTTAGTATATTGTTAGCTTTTTTTTCTTTTTTTTCACACATAAGCAACATGCTATACAATGTGCAAACAATGTGTGGATAATATGCAGTTTTGCGTTAATAAATTGTTCTCTGGAAACTGTGATGCCTTGTGCTTCATTCACCTGAATCGAAACGAGGTTGCCTCACAAGATTTGTTGTGAAATTGGAACACTGACAAAACGGAGCAAAGGATTTATATGCCAAAAGATGAGTTGTCTGATGTCAGTAATAAGGGGTGGGAAAGTCGTTGTCATTTTCAAGCAGTTCTATTGTGGTCTATCCTTATGTAATCAGTCATCATTACCACAAGCAGCTCCATTGTGCAGACGGCAGGAGATCAGTTGTGTGAGAATGAGTGACAAAGAGAATAGTTGCTGACTCAGTGATTCATTTTCAGACTTGTTCCTTGACACAAAGTAGAGCAGCAATAGAGAATACCACCGGGTTAGACCCAAAGCCCCTCCCATCCCCCCACCAACCCCCCTCCGTGCTGCTGTTAATGAGAGCCGCTTTCAACATGACACTTCTGGGAAACGGGCGCATTTGCCTGTAGATGTAGGCATCTTATACAGGCTATGGTTAAGTTTGACGCAGTTCACCTTTTACATAGAACTCTGTATGTATGGTGCAAGGTGGGTGTTCCCTCTGTCTCAGAAGGGTCTCTGGACAAAAAAGAAACGAAACTCACACCTGAGATGGTTACCAAAGCTGCAAAGTTCGATTAAAGTTTCTGTAGATAACCAGGATCAATTTAGTTTGAATGCAAGGTGGTCTCTGCTATTTCAGAATAAAGATTTGGTTTGCATCACTGTGCACAAAGCACTAGTGGGCAACATGACATGATCTGTGCACCATTTTAAACCTTTTTATTTGCAGTAATAGCCAATAAATGGCTATTACACAAAATAGGCCATTTATCGTCAAACTAGATTATTAAAGGTGCACAGATCATGCAAATAACTATATAATGTGTTTCTGTGTTTTTAACTGTGTGAATTTGTATGTTGTTGCATAACATTTTCCAAAATAGTGGTAAATATCTGTTCCATTTATGGAAGTTGTCTTGAGCTCTTTACCAGCAGACATGGAGGGAGATCTTAATCATTTTGGTGTGAGTGAGATAGTGCCGCAGATTAGCAACCCCCTCCTACAGACAGGCAAGTTATTAATTGCACCATAAAGCTCCCATCTATGAGGTTAAACTGATGCCCTTTTGTAAAAACCACCAATAACCTACCAAGCCTGCGAGTCCCACCGTCTTGGTCAACCTGCGCTCTTCCTCGATAAACCAGCAGGTTGCTACAGCTGTCGTGTGGAAACTGCTAAAACCACACAGCACTGAGACTGCACAGTATTCTAGGAGAAACGAAAAAACCCAAAGGTGGCACAGAGACCATGGCGGTATTAACATTTCATTGAGTGCAGATGGGAGGGGTGAGAGTTGAGCTTTCCTGTAAGTCAAAGTAAGCCAGCTCTTGAGGTATGGCTTTGGGGTTAATGTTGTCACTTCTTGCTGTGTCTTTTCTGCTTTGTCTCTCTCTGTCTCTGTCTCTCTGCCTCTCACTAGTAGCGTTTTCTCATACAGGCAGCATGAAAGGCAATGCAGAGGCATATGTCTTTTTCATGTGGCAGACTTATCTTCCCACCAAAATTGCTCTGTGTGCTTCTGAAACCGCCGCATCAATGTTTACTAACAAACTGTCTTGAATGATCGGCAAAAATGATTTGCAGAGGCAATAAGGTCCCTGCCTGATTACTGTGAATCTTCCACTGACACTGATATATTTTTGGGTTGAAGGTTTGCATCCTCAGGGTTAATATTCAGATTCATCACAACTATTTGAAGGACCGGGTGAACACACATGAAATGCCAATAAGGAACAGTGAATCTGTTGAATCTAGTGAATCTAGTGTTGTCCTTCAAAATTCTTGAACTGTTATTGAAATATCTAAATTCAGGAGCTTAAAGGGTCTTAGCTATGGTTAAGGCATGCATTTGAGTCTTGAACACAGTTTCAGGCATTTTAAAAGTGTCTTTTTCTTGATGCCCCACTTATCGAGATTGCACAGGTGAACCATGGTATACCATGACACTGCTAATGTTATTTATTTGTTTGTATATTTGTTTCAGGCTTACATTTGGAGTGAATTGGATTTTAAGGTCTTAAGTGTCAATCTGTTTTGACACTGATGGATGGAAGTGTCCTCTATCTTATTAACAGTGAATTCTGTAGGCAGAAGAGAAAATCCCCAACAACTGCATAAGGTATGTTAATTCAGCCACCACACGGAGGACCTCAGATAACAGCACATAAACTGCTTATCTGTTAATTGTATTCATGATTACTCAATCTTTCCTCTCAAGGAATCTGTGAGAAGGTATGTGTGGCTGCAGGTCGGTGTATTCTGTGTGTGGTTAGTGATGCTGGGGTCAGAAGAAACCATCACTTCCGCCCTCTCAGACTTTGCTGGTGTCTGCAAAGGAAAAGAAAAGGTCATAAGTTGGGGCCTACCTTATCTTGATAAAGTGGACACACACAAATACTGGGAGAAGTTGACATAGTTTGATGCAATAGTTGACTGCCCATGGTGGTCATCACCACTACTTTGATGCAAAATGCAGCCATGCCGACCAGAGATGGATGGAATGTGTGTGTGTGTGTGTGTGTGTGTGTGTGTGTGTGTGTGAGAGAGAGAGAGAGAGAGAGAGAGAGAGAGTGTGTGTGAAAGAGAGAGAGAGGGAGTGGGAGAGTGACAAAGAGAGAGAGAGAGAGAGAGTCTGTGTGTGTGTGTGTGTGTGTGTGTGTGTGTGTCCGTGCATAAGAAGTTATGTGCACTTATCACATGTAGCTGTGGGTGGAACTTGTGGGTTGTTAGTGCTTTGACAGCTGAAGCTTGTCTTTTTTTTTAAGACAGAGGTGCTCAGATAGGAACACACACCTCCTGCATGCAGAGGCGACATACATACACTCTGTCTCTCTCTGTCTCTCTCAGACCTGCACCATGAGCCGTGACCAGAGCTATCCATTCCCAGAGGTTTTCCTTGTGGACGGGGGTGGAGGTCCACAGAGCAACGTCCAGACTCCACGTCTGGTACCCTGCTGGTCCTTTCCCCCTGCCCAGGAGAGGGCGAGGGGCAGCAAGAGGGACCGGGGCTGCATGGGGGTCAGTCCTGGTCTGCTGATGGTCCTGCTGTTGCTGCTGCTGCTTGTGTTTGCAGCCCTGGGGCTTGGAGCCTACCAGATCCAAAAACTAAAGACCCAACTGGCCAAGATGGAAAAGGTAAGGAGCTACTGACTGGGATGGGTGTGGAGGTGGATATGGACAGAGAAGTCTGACGATGCAAAGAACTTTTATTGACATTAAGAATTGGATGAAAATCTCAGCAATATTTCAGAATATTTGCTTGAGGTTAAAGTGCAGTTTGTTCACAGAGCTGTGAAGTGGCAGGTGAAGTGGCAGTGAGAGATGGAGGGATGTGAGAGTAGCAAGAAGTTGGGCAGTAGGTAACAACAGATGCCAGTGATATCTCTTTGTTTAAAACATTGACATTTTTTGTGTAGAATTTAAAAGAGACTAGAAATCACAACTCATACCAGGCATTTTCACTAGGAGGCAAAAAAAAAAAAAAGCAGTGGTGATTTCTCTCACATCTGCAAAGATGGGTGGGAGATGTAATAGGTGTTAGGTGTGAGGAGGGTGGAAACAGTGGCTGGAAGGTTTTCCAAACACCTCAAACCTTTTTAATTAACTCATTAAACTCCTCTTTAAGTCCTTGCCTGCATCTTCAACAACTCATGTGCCTCACCACTGCTGTGACATTTCAAAGTTAGTGCAACCACTTTTAATTGTGGTCACCAGTCCAGCAAGACAGGATATCCACAGAGGCAATTCTTAGAAAAGGTGCTTTGAGGTGCTTTTGTGTGTTGTGGTATTGACTTTTCTCCCTTTATTGTTTTCTCTTTCCTCTATCTGACAGACAGAGACTGAGTTTCATACACCTGAGAAACAAATTGGTAAGTGTGCAGCATACACTTCCACCACTATGCAGAAATTTTGCTGCATCTAGAAGAGATTAAGTGATTTGGCTACATAATTAATGGCTTCTATGAACCTTTTTTTAGGTTTCTATGAACCTGTGTCAAATGAAGAAAATACAGACAATAGGCCTGCAGCACATGTCATAGGTAAGCATAATTTTGTGCATCAGAAGAATTCAACTCCACATTACTCCACTGTATGTTTCTCTAACATATTTTCCTCCTTCCTACAGGGCGGTTACACAGTGATGAATCCCGTAAAACCTTGAAGTGGGAGCCACATGCGGGCCGAGCGTTCACTTCAGGGGGAGTAGTTTACCGGGTTGAAGATGGTGCATTGCAAGTCAACGAAACTGGACTCTACCACATTTACTCACGAGTGGAGTGGCTCTTCAACCAGTGTCCCCTTCCTGAGTTTATTGTCCACTCTATGTTTGTGAGGAGAGCAAGGCATCCCTTACCTTTGCCCCTGATGGAGGGCCGCGGAACTGGCCACTGTAAGGAGGGCCGTGGCTGGACATCAGAGAGTTATCTTGGCTCTGCCCTGCAGCTGCAGAAACAGGACAGGGTGTTTGTGAATGTGTCGTACCCCACATATCTTAGTCATAAACATCATGCCATCTTCTTTGGTCTGTATAAGATCTAAATCATCAGGGTGATAAGATTCACTTACTGCTTGTTTCACACTGAAATTAGTGATAAAAGAGTTTTAGATACTCAGATTATATCAGACAGGATCCAATCTTTGTCATCACTGTATCCAATTGATTCATATGAGACATGGCAAATGACTGCAGAGGCAAGGGAAATATGGCAGCTTACGTAAAACCAAATGAAAAGCATTTTACACCTTATGTTTATTATCAACTGTAGACTGAGCAGCAGCATGAGTGAAAGCTTTTATGAATCTGACTTGTATGCAGAAAGAAAATATTATTCCATTATTAATACAGTGAGAGATTACAGTTAACACTAAAGTGCTGATTGGTTGGAAATTGTTTTTAAAAAATATTTATTCAGGTGTGGATTTGACACTGCCAGTGGCAGTTCTGAATGTAGCTTATAGTTATGAAACACAGTGACTTGTTTGTAATATATTGGATGTTTTGGGTTAAATAAAGTGGCTATTTTCTTTAGAAGGACCTGAATCTCATTGAAGTCACATGCTCTGTTAATTAGTAAAATGTGGAAAAGTTTCATGGTAGTACAGTCACACATGCAATCAACGCCCACATGAGTTTTGCTCATGACCACTGGAAAGTATGCTGGGAGACTGAGACACCAACTCAATAGTTCTTTTTTCCTCCTGAGAAAAAAAAAACTCTTTAGTATTTCTTGATATGATCATGTAATAGTTGTGAACTTGATATATTATGGTGAAGTAGGAAGTTATACACACATCAAACAAAGGTGCCAGGCTGAACGGAAAACATCTAAAGAGAGTAGAGCCTGCATACTACACACTGCATTTGTGCACCTTCATTGAAGAAGACAATCTTTTGATCCCATGTGGATCTTCAAAATCAGAATCAGAATCAGAAATATTTTACTGATCCCTGAAAATGGGTAAATCATTCAATTGAAAATTGGGTAAAATTGGAATCAGTCAAGTGGGTAAATCATTTTGACCTGTAAATGTTTCATCATTAAACAAACTAGCAGCCTGTCCTCAAGGTTGCTAGTTCAAATCCCCAAACTAGCTGAAATTGATGATTACCCCTCCCTCAAGAACTACTGCCGATGTGCCCTTGAGCAAGGCTTTTAACCCCAACAGCTAAGTGTCAAACAGCAGCAACTGCAATTATACAGGTGTGAATATGATGTGCTGGAACAGAAATTGCTGTTGGCCAATTTCCCTGGTAACATAAACGTCAAAAAGTACATGGTTTATAGACCGCATTGCAAGTGCAGTTGCGTTTTTGCTGTGCTGTTACGCTCTCGTACCAGTCTTGCTGCACTGCTTTTTGCACTCCCCCGACACACAGTAGTGGAGTGTGAAGATGCACAGACAAGGGGCCAGTGCAGACCTCAAAGGCAATCTGACGTATTTGTCTCTATCTTCATTTCCTTCCTGTGTAAAAGCCAGAAGGGTCTTTGCATGTCTACACAACATTCAACATGAAATTGTACATCCTTCTATACAATTGAAAAAAAAAAAAAAAAAAAAAAAAGATTTTGTTTCATGTTTCAAGAAGTTATGATCTTTACAAGAAGAGCTTAGTCATGTCTCGTCTGGCTCCGCAGGTTGGCCATCCTGGTCTTTTTGATGGTCTGACCAAATTAAAGGTTCTTTTCAGATCTTCTCAGTAAAATATGTGTCTTTCTTGGTTTGCTGACAATGAGCTTAAACCTTCTTTTTTAACAGAGAAGTCACCCTCTTCATTTCAGTCATTTAGGGCTCAACCACAAGATGCTAAAACAGACTCAATGATGACTAATCAGTGGAAATCAGACTGGCTCATATCACTTGTCAGTTTTGATTTGGGCCAGAATTCTGCAGATAGATGAGAATGTGACAGCTTTAGATATAGGTTGATAACAAAATGTCTGTGGCTGCAATGATGCCTGTGTCTTCTTTTTTTTTTTTTTTTTTTGTTCTTGTCAAAGATGCAAGATATAAAACCAAGCAAGAATTCAAGATAACCGCATCGCTCAAAGTGTAAACAATGTGAACTGTTATCACACACAAGCATTTTAGTGAAACAGGTTGATTCATTATGAATAGTATATATTTCTTTTGGAGAATCCTCTTCCATTAATGACTGTTGGTGTTTATTTGAATTGTAGTTAAATGTAATAAAATTGGTGACAAACTTTAATATGTGTTAAATACTCAAAAACAAATGTAGGGAAAACAGTGTTGCATTTATTTTCTTTAGAATATTGTTAGGGTGAACATTCAAAAAATGTACATATATTTTTAAGGAAGTGAGTCATCGGATGAATAACCAGATTCAATGTTTCTAATATCTGAATGCAGCAGTTCATATTAAACCAGTGTCTATGGTAATTAGCACCTTTGACACGAACGTGAAACCTCTCTGTGCTGTGAAAGAGCTGGGCTGTGGTCTTGGTTGTTGTGGGACTTCCTTTTGTCACTGAAGATCTAAGGCTGGGCAGTATCATTTTCATTTATCCTTTCAATGTGAGCCCCTTTTAGACTGTCACTGTGATTAAAGGTTACAAAAAGGGAAATGACTTGACTTGGCTCATGATACATGCGCACAAATCTGTCCAAATTCTCCCATAGGTGTTCAGTTGGGTTGAGATGTGGTGACTGTGAAGGCCATACTAAGTGGGTTACATCAGTTTCATCCTCATCAAACCATGCAGTGAGCCTTTGTGCCCTGTGGCTGGGGGTATTGTCATCCTGGAAGAGACCTGTGCCCCTCTTCTCATTTATTCAAATTTGAGTTTAATTTGTCAGCCCATCTGTTATTTACTTGTATTTATCCAGAAATGACTACTCACAGAGAATAAATGTGACACAGACTGCAGTTATGAGAGTTACAACCCTTTTATCTTGTAAAACAGCTCACTCATAGAATTTGCCAAATTGCAGACAGTTTTAATTATGGCCCACCCCATCCTGTCAAAGTGAAAGGGCAGAGTGAGGAGGCAGAGCACGAACGCAGAGTACCATCTTCTCTTTGCCAATAGCTCCCTCTGTCAAATACTGAATGAACTGCATTTAATCTGAGAGCAGCAAGCTGCATGCGCTCATTTTCCTCATCTATGATGAGACCATTATTGCATACACACTGCTTTAACACAGGTGTAAATGACTGCACATTTCATATCAGAAGACACAAGGCCTCAGAGCTTTCTTCGTATTTGAAAAAGCGTCTCTAAAGTCAAAACACCGAAGTTGCTGGAACTGTGTTATCATTGTTCAGATCATTGATTCTTTCCATTCCTCAGTGGGTGGCACTATAACAGTAAAAAAAAAAAAAAATGGTATCTCAGAATCAGCTGCAGGAGCTTGTGTGAGACATTTTCCTCATGTTTAATTTTATCCAGGTGACTTTAATTTTATGTCACCTGGATTATTGTGCACTTGTATGGTCATCTGCATCTAAAACTCAAATAAAGAAATTATAAACTGCCCAAAACAGAGCTGCCAGGTTAGTATTGCATTGTCCCATGAGAACCAACGTTGCCAGCATGCACTGTCAACTCTCATGGTTAACGGTAGAGAAAAGGCTGGTTTTTAATGTAACTAAATTCTTTAGAAATACGGTTCATTCTTACTTGACTAGATCAGCTGATGATGGCCAGATAATGTTATCACGCCCAAAATAATTTTTTTTAAAGAGAACAGTTATTTATTGTGCCATCAACCACTGGAATAATTGTCCACTGAATATACGAAAGCTGAATAGCAAAATATCTTTCAAGTACCACTTAAGACTGTATTATTTAAATCTGTAAGTGGGGAATGACCATATATACTGTATGAATGTAATAATGAATGAAATGCTGTAATAATTTACTCTGAATAATTTTTTGATGATGTTTATAATGTTGTCTACAATGTTTTACTGCTTTTACATTGCTACTGTTATGTGATTTTTTTCTTTTCTTTTCTTTTCTTTTTCTTTTCTTTCCCTTGTGGACCCCAGGAATACTAGCTTGTCCTACTTTTGTGACAGCTAATGGGAATCCTTTTAACAATAAATAATAAACAATAAACAATGTTCTTGGGTCATGTCCAATTCATAAAATAAAAATAAAAAATATAAAATGTAAAATTGAGTGATGATTAACTAAAATGGGTGTTTTTACAAATACCAACATACTTTTTTTTTTTAATCAAAATTGCAGTTAAAATGCCAAAAAACACTCACAACTGTGTGTAAATGCCAGTGCCTGTCTATCGGACATTCTTCGAACATAGATGGAGCTAATCCTCACCTTAAACCTGCCGCTGGACTGTCCTGCAGCTCAAATCACCATGGTTACGAGGCCGGGATTCACATTAACCACCTTGATGGAACGGAGGTGTGGCTCAGGTTGATGGAGTTTAGCTGAATGTATCAGGCTTAGCCAGAACCTTGGTTTCCATGGTTACCAATCAGCGGAACTCAGACATGGCCATTTAAGCCTGAACTTTGCTTTAGCATGCTTCATGTAATACCCCCCAGGCCAGTCAACAAAAAGATAAATGGGGTGTGGTAGCCAGTGTCAGAGGAAGGCATGGATGTGTGGCAGGGCTGAGTGATGAGTGCTGCATAAAGCAAAGACAACACAGACCAACTGGGTGGACATCTGGAAAAAGATACACAAGTGGCTAATCTCCACCTCGGTTGCTACCATCATCATCGCCAGCACTGAATACACATCAGAGAGGGCAGCACCTCCAGCTCAGAGCCCTACGAGCATCTCTCCCCTTCTCTCTCCAGTGTCAGCAGCCGCCTCAGTCTCCTCAATCCCCCCAGCCTCCGCTATAGCAGTAAGAACATCTTTAACTGTGTCTTTTAGAATGAGAGGTCTGTCCATATTTTCATCATCGGTGCGTGCTGCATGTGTTTACCTCTGTGTGCTGCATGTGTCTGTCTTCACATTTATCTTCACGCCTATCTCGGGTCCATCAGATGAGGATGTGTTGACCCACCCGGACTGTTGCAGAGGACCGTTCCTCCTCAGGACTACAGATGGATCTCAGCAGCAGCTCTGACCTGACCTTCAGCTGCAGACCAGCATTTACCTACAATCAGGCACTTTTTTCTTTTTGACACACTGCACACTTGTCTGGATGACTTGTCACTTATGGAAGGTCAAACTATCCTCTCGTGTGTTTTTTTTCCCCCTGTTTTAATTGTCTTTTAATTGTTTGCTTTTATATTGTTAATAAATATGTGATATGCTTCAACTGTAATATTTTTATCTGTTCTGTGCAGTTTAAATTCTCTCAGTCTCCAACACTCAAACAAGACTATGACACCTTAACATTTGTTTGGGTTACATTAGTTTTGGTCCAGGTGGGAATCGAACTGGGTACTTTTGGATCAACTCTTTCCCAGCTGAAAATAAGAAAGATGCACATTTCGGATGATTTATAAAATTACGGCACTAAAAATTACATTAAATTCATTCTATAAGCCCTAATTTAATTCAGTTAAGTTCTCACATTTCCTTCTCCTTTCTCTCATCTTTTTTCTGTGTTTTTCCTCTTTATTTTTTTCTCCTCCCCCTTCTTCCTCTTCTTTCCACTTTCCTCTGTCCCCAAAACAGACAACTATCCACTCTAAACAATCCTCCTGTGGTGTGTTGTCTTATGTAGGAGGATGCTGATGATTCCCCTAAATGTTAGAAGATAGAAATCTTTTGATGTGAACGTGAATAGCATTTCTTGTTCTTCACTTGAATCAATGCTCAGAATGAATGAATAAATGAATGAATGAATGAATAAATAAATAAATAAATAAATAAATAAATAAATAAAATCACAAAATATGGACCCACTTTGGATTTGATAAAATGTCTAGATTTTTTAAAAATCTGATTACTACATCAGATAAAAAAATTCATTTTTCTTTCTCAGAGCTAATCTAAAGCAAGCGTTTCAAAGAAAATTTTTCAAGGTCCGATATTTCAGTTGCCTCTGTCTGATCATTCCCTATGGGGTCTGTTAATGCCACTGCCACTAGATGTCATTCAAATCATACAAAGCATACACACTTTCTGACAATGTGTAACGTTCTCAGTTCCAATAATACTGTTGGAAGGTCTAATTTTTCAATGTGTTTGGTAACACATTTCTCCCAGAGCATGCGGCAACAGCTGCCAGATGCCAGGAGGGACTAAAGGTCTCAACTTTACCCAGAACGAATTTGTTAACAAAGATGTGGAGCGACCATGCAGAGGGCAGATGTGTGGTATGTTGTCCGTTCAGTGCCACTGCCTGCACTGATGCAACATAGCCAGTATTTGTATTATATGTATGTATAATCCATCCATTTTCTATAGCTGCATATTCATAAGGTAGAGTAAGAAGGTAGGAAAACACCCTGGACAGGTCATCAGTCCATTATAGGGCTCACACTCACACAAAAACAATCACGTTCACTCCAAGGGGGTTGGGAATCACTGAGTTAGTTGTGATACAATACCACTGTGATATTTCACCCATGATAACGATGGTACCATGAAATTGGCGATTCTGCAGTATGAGTTCACATTAACGGAAACAGAAAATACATCCTGGAAAAGGCAAAATAATTTTTCAGTAATCAGGAATCAGTTGTGCTTTTCTGTGTATTAATAAGGACATTAATAAGGACTGCACCATATCAGTGACAGAAGTGTTTCAATGAAAATACCCTAAGGCAGGGAACAAATACACCTCATGGGAACACAAATGCGCATCTGTGCAAATTCATTTGAAAACCAAACTGTTGATACTTGTCTCAAGAGTGTTGATAATGTATCACCATATATTGCATTATCATTTTATTGCTCCACCCCTGTTCACACCTATGAGAAAATTAGAGCCTCCAATTTACTTCTCCTGTCTGTGGGCTGTGGCAGGAAACCAGAGCACCTGCAGGAAACCCACGCAAACATGTAAACTCCACACAGAAAATAACAGGGTTAGGATTCACGCCCAGGATCTCTTTGCTGTGAGGTAACAGGGCTAACCACCGGGCAACCATGGTAACTGAGATGTCTTATGCCTTGATCACATTAAAACCCAGACAGTGGATTTAATGGCCTTAGGTTAAAACAAAACTGTCACCACTTATTAGAAATATCTGTAAATCATGGGAGTGTAAGAAAGTAAGGCTGCCTGTGCCGTTATCAGTTGTGGTGTTGTGCATTCCCTGGTCTCTTCTGCTTGGGGGTTTCCCACGGGGGTGGGTTTACACTGGGTACTCTGGTTTCCTTCCACAGTCCAAAGACATGTAAGTCAGTCAGCCTGGGGGACTCAGTTACCAATAGGTGTGAATTTGAGTGTGACTGTATCTGTACCAATCTTGTGATGGACCGGTGACGTGTTCAGGGTCTTTCCCTACCATTTACCCAGTGCATGTTGGGACAGGTTCTAGCCCCTGTGAAACAGGAAAAAGTAAGTTCCTAAAATTAATGACTAATGAATGTGGAATGCATTACAACACTAAGGATGAATGTAAATTTGCTGAAGCAATGCCATCACAGAATACAAAACTGCATGAGTCAGTTGTTATTATTCCCTCATCCGCCAACTGTGTTTTCTACCTTAGTGCCTTTGTATTATACATATATATCTTTTGTTGTTTGTTTTCTGTGTCTACAACATCTATTGCACGTCTGTCTGTCCTGAGGAGGGATCCTTCCTCTGTTGCTCCCCTGAGGTTTCTTCCTATTTTTCTCGCTGTTAAAGGGTTTTTTTTTAGGGAGTTGTTCCTCATCTGACGTGAGGGTCTAAGGACAGAGGATGTTGTATTTCCTGTAATGCCCTTTGAGACAAATTTGTAAATTGTGATTCTGGGTTATATAAATAAATAATATTGAATTGAATTGAATTAAGTTTGCTGGGGACGTAATAGGCTTTCAGTCAAGGCTTATGTAAATTCTAATGTCCATATGATTTCTATGATCTTCTATGAGCTTTCTACTACATACTGTTAGCATGTCAAACCACTACTTATCCCATATTTCATTAAAAGTAGCAATTAATGTGGTTAAAGTAATCATAAAGTTTGTGTTCATAGTGGCAATAATTATATGAAATAATAAAGACACACTACATGATAGAGAGTTTGTTTCATGTAATGTCTATATTAAATAACAGCTATGTAATGTAATCGTTGTTATGTAATGTCTATATTACGTATCACATATTCTACCAAGTGTTAAATCTAATATGTAGTTACACCGTGCTTAAGTCACAAGCACTTAATAAGCCTTGGGGTGGTAGATATTTATTTTTAAGGTTAATGAGAAAAAACAAAGTGCGAAAGTGTGAAATATGATATACAGGTATAAGGTATATGTCTTGTTATGTAATAATAAAAACTCTCTGATCGAAATTTTCAACCCCCATTACAAAAAGCGCTTTTTTTTCTTTTTAGTTTGTATATATAGTTTGTATATTTAGTTTGTAAATAAGATCTACAATAAGATAATTTGATGTAATTATTATTTGTAACATCTGCATTCGTTATTTTTCTTATTCTCTTTTCTTTGTGATTTACTGTTTGCACAGAGATATATATGTCCATCTAATCCATCTAATCACCTTGTCTGATAAGACCTACTGTACTGTGCAAAGGGTGAAACCTAAACTGTGTATTGGCATTTGAATGGAACAGCTTTCCACCATACCGCACACTGAGTTCCTGATTGCGTAAGTTTCACAGCAGTTTCCCTCGTTCTCATGAGGATCGCCGTAGCATGCTTCTCTGCTCCAGTTAACAGATCATCTTAGTTCCTCTAGGACTTGTCCGCACATATTCCTGACGGCAAGAGGCTTTATAAACAAAGTGCCAAGAGGGGTTTGTTGACAAGCAGTAGGCAAGCACAGAAGTTATCTGCCAACAACCTCACCAAGCAAGGGCAACTAGCAGTGAAATCTGGCTGTCACAGACTAGCACAGACCCTCTTGGACCCACTATGGCCCTAAGATTGTGTTGCTCAACAGCTATCTGTGGATATAAACACGCATTTCAAGCGAGAATGGCCACATTCACTTTTCTTTCATCTTGGCAAGATCTTGGGTGACTCCTGAAGCAGCAGTCATGATGGTTCGCCCATGCCTTGATTGGTGATTTTATATTATATACCACGCTAAAATTCAGGATTCACAGACCTCTCAATAGCTGGAGATATGTATACAGTGTGAATAATGCCACTGATGACATGACTCAAATGTTTGAAAGAACTGATGCAGCTGCAATGGTTGAATATGGTCCCTCCCTCCCTTTTCCAGTCAAAGTCATGTTTTATGTGTTTTAAATTTTGATACACTCAGCCACTATCCTCTCTGACAGCTTCACAGCTTGTGAGGGTTAATTGATACCACCAGTTAATGCTTGGACGGCATGGCCTCAAGGGGCCTGCGACAATCACAAGCAAACAGTTTGCTAGAGGAGCAAAGGGTTTTAAGGGCCATAGTGTGACTTGGGGTTGATAAGACTTAGGACGGGGCTTAGTGCTGCAGAGGCTTCACCGGGAGTCCAAGACTCCTCATTAGGACATATCAAACCTGCTTCACTCCCAGCCAGAGAAGGATTTTGGTGAGAGAAGGCACAAGTACTGTGGGGAAAGTAAGTAAGTAGGTAAGTATAATTTGTAACCATCCTTTACATGTATGAAAGATGGGAAATGGAGTGCTGGTCCCATTATTCCAAAGATGGCAGACCTACTTCCACAGTTGCACAACACAAAACACCTTTGTGGTGCCTATTCACATTCAAAGTCAGTCACTGAGTTGAGATACTTTTTAACTGTCTGACCACATATTGTATTCATCTGGATCTGCTGGAAAATCTTAGCACAACCATACTCTGATTTAGTTTCCATTGTTCACTTCATGAAACCAAACCATTTCAGGTGACTGAATCAACCAGGCATCATTATTATGAGCAAACTTGCCCAATGAGACAAACGAACCATATGACCTGTTATGAAGGTCAAGAATCTAAATGAACAGCAGCAAGTGCAATGGTTAAAGAGATGCTTACCAGTAAGTTTATTGCTCGCTTGTTAAAATGTCACTGTACATGATTTTTTGTTGTTGTTGTTGTTGTTGTTGTTGTTGTTGTTGTTGTATGAATGCTCCAATGCTCACTTATTCAAGAGTAGCCACTGTTGTTTCTGTTTCGAGTTCAGTGCACTGTTGCTTCTCACATTATCATCACCTAAACCATGCCAATATTTCCTCAAAGCACACTCACTGGTCTTGCTATTTGGTGGCTTTCGAAGGATGATGTACTTGGAGCACGCCCAGATGATTTCGTGAGTGATCTTGTGAGATCAGCAGGCTGTGCGAGCTTAGGAAAACTAGATGCAGAGGCCTTTCCTAATGTGCTTTCACCACTTTGTATATTGTAGAGGAAAACCATTTGAAATCCTTGTTGACAAAGGGACAAATTCAAAGCCAGAGAAGAAAAATTGCAGGACGGTCCACAATCAGCCCTGAAAGGTCCCCACCCACTTAAAAATAGAAATGGTGTCGGGATTCTCCTTTTAAATATATGGAGGAAACCACAGAATCTGGATCATTTGAATATACTTGTCCCTCAGCGTGATCCTGCTATCTTTTAAAATACTGTAACTCATAGCTTCTGATCCTTGGTGACTTAAATCTACATGTCACCACTGTGAATGGTTTTCATATTGAGGAGATATCTGTGTACAAATATCTTTGGATTGAACACCAGACTCATATTCAAATTTCATGTAGACAGACTTGACAGAAATCTATGCCAAAAATGTGGCCTTTTGCATGAGAATTGCTTTTCTTGTCCAGTAGGAAGAGGATCATTAAAGCTGCATTTCTCTCTGTTTATGGCAATGTAATTTGTAATACTTCTGCTTCTCCAGTAAACTGAATTACTGAATTACTCAGCCCACAGATTCTTAAATGGAGCTGCATATGGTACTCATCACTGCATCCTGTACAAAAAAAGTTGGTCTTCTTTTACAGAGAGATGTGACAGTCACCAGCCTGTATTCAGTTATAAAGCATTTATCGGAAAATAACCTGACATCACATCCTGCACTGGAGTTACGGTACACTTACGCTCATGCGTAGGCTTTAGAAATATTTATTTCTCACTTGTAATCCTGCCTTTCTCTTTTTCCTCATGCATACTAATTCATTTCTCCCCTTGCTGGCATTGACTGGGGCTGTCAGTGGAGCCAGATCAGCTGTTCACATCACCTGGTTATGTCTATCCAGTAGCATAGCAGTCTAAGAGCCAAAGACTTAATAATCAAAGGTCTATGATAACCTATATAATCTAATAAACTATTATCTTTTCTCCATCCCCTTGTCTCTCCTGAGTGAAACTGTTTAATGCTCAAGGTACGTCACTCCATGAAGGACCTTGAGAGGAACACCTTTAGTGTTTGTGTAACATCATTTGAAAATCAGCACACTCATTTTTCCCAGTCATTTCAGAAAACTTCTCGACAACCTGCCCAAACGTGCCCGTGGTTTGGTTTTGTTTGTTTGGTTGCATTGGTTTAGCCGACCTACATTCGTTGTCCAAGGCTCTCCTTTAATGATCTTTCCGCAGGTATATATGTATGTGGGTAGACTGATTTTGAATGCATATATATACTCACACACACACACACACACACATATATATATATATATATATATATATACATATATATGTGTGTGTGTGTGTGTGTGTGTGTAACAGTTAGCGGTATGTGAGACTAAAGAATACATATAAGTGTGTGGAGGTGTAAACAGCACCTTGTCCCCTGGACAGGTCACAGACATGGTCAGTCATTGTCACAGTCAAAATCCAGTATGTGCTTGGCTCTGAGCAAAATCACTAAACTTTTTGACAGTTTAGATTCAATGTGATCTATACAAGATTTCGAAGAGAGGTTATATTCTATTACTACACCTAAAAATTTAATTTCAAATACTTGCTTAGTTTTATTATTTATAGACACTGAAATGTGGTCATATTTTTTCCAGTTACCAAATACCATGAATTTCGTTTTACTTATATTTAACGATAATTTGTTTATATCAAACCACCTCTTCATTTTGTTCATTACTTCAGCTATAATATCAATGAGGCTTTTTAAGTCCACTCCAGAACACAATATTATGCCATCTGCTAATAAGATTCAATGCAAGATATCTGAAACTTCACATATATCATTAATATATCAAATTGTTTTGGCCCCAGTACTGATCCTTGTGGAGCCCTGTACTCAACACGCATCAACACAGATTCAAACTCATGTCAGCGACACACTTCAAGCCACGTGTCACTGACATCCCAGGAGTTCTTGCACTCTTGTTTTGTGTGAGTATATTTGTGATGGAGAGACAAACAATCTGTGGAGTTCAAACCTTCACCTTCAGTAGACACACCAGTGGTTAAGATAATCTCTCCGTGTCTTGCCTCTCTACTTTGAGGTCTACATATCTCTGTTGTACACATCCCTGCACACAAACTCATTATTCTGGTTTATCTCTCTTCAATTTTTGTAGTTCTTTTTCTTTTTATGTTGATCCCATTTGTTTATTATAAAGATAATATCTACAGGCTGAGGTAAAATGATTTCCTGAAACCAAGACCACTACACTCTCTCTTGTACCTTTCAATGCTGGGACTGTACCTTCCTTCTGACAATGCACCAATAATGACACTGAGGGGGTCCACCGGTATTTATTATTTTAGTCAGCAGAAGATTTCCTGGAATCTTCAGTGCATTAAATCTCTATGAATTGGTCATAAATGTCTATAAACATGTCTGTGAAGTTTAATGTAGCTGGATGAGAAATTCACAGATACTGGCAAAGAGCTGCAGGGGGACTCCCCATGCCTTGTGTGTCTGTTTAGGGAAAGTGATGATAGGCATACCACTGAGAACACAGCCATCCATAGCTGCAGCTATAGCCCACTCATGATGCGAGATAAAGCCTGTCTCCCAGTGTAGAGGTGGGAGGAGTAAGCACCGGCACAGACTGCCCTGGGAACTCCCCTTGCTGTACATTGGGAAATCTATTTTTTTTTTTAATCTCCCTCTTACTCTGTCCGTCTTTCTGCTCTCTCCCTGTTTTGTTCTGCCTCTTTCATTCACTACAGAAAGGTGTAAGATGTTTATTAAGATCTCTCTCTCTCACTCTCTCTCTCTCTCAATCACTCACTCTCTCTTTCTCTCTATATCTCTATAGTGTCCCTCTCTCACTATCCTATTTGATGCATATTCAGGTTCATAATGACTAAGCCAACAGCAGAAACCAGTTCCACACTGCACTCCATTGCCCACAGCCATTACAGTCTCTCTGTTGGGAGTACAGTACCAAAAAGTGTGGGTGTCTTGTCCAAGAAATGTGCCCATCTTCTTCCTCTCTGATTGAAATGGAAAGTGATGTATTTACCAGAAATGCAGTTTGAAGATCATTTGATAGAAAATCGTTGTATGAAATAACAATCTAATTGTAATTTAACAGGCATCAGTAAGGTCCTACAAAATTACAAAGTTACAATGTGACATGATAGACAATAATTATCACGTTTAACGTGCTACACGCAGAATTTTAACGTCAGTAAATAATTACCACATTAATTCTGAGACATCACTGTAATTACTCAACATTTTATGATGTGTGCCACCTAGGTCAGACTTTGTAAAAATTTGCTGGATTACTTTACAGTACAGAAATAGGATGCTATACTTTCAACGCAGACAAAACTAAAATTTCAGAGTTCCTTGCGGTACATTAGGAAAGTAAGTATGTCATCACTGGTCAGATTATGTTCCCAAAGTAAGGGTCAAATGACAAAATATGCTAGACTACAGATCAGATGTGTTTCAAAAGTGAAGTTGCTCCTGGATTAGTCTCTGTGATGTGAGGATAAATCTGGATGCATTAAATGTTTCAGTGTTGTGAAAATGTTATGTTTTAAGATTAGTCCTTCCTGTTTGAAGTCCATTTTCGCAAAAAAATATATCTCTTGTGCACTGCAAGGGTTGCTTGGACGAATCAGATTTGACCAAGCTGATGATCTGACCCTCAAAAACAGCAAAATTATTCCACATCTTGGTTTGTAATAACCCCTGTAACACTTGTATCATCTGTAAGAAAAAAGAGGATATTTCGAAGGGACATCATCTTCCATAGGGTGACATTCCATCTACAAAAATAACTAAGGCCACCTCTAGGGGGCGATGTGCAGCACTAAAATTGGGCCAGTGGCAAGTGCTCAGTACTTCCCCCAATGGCCAACAGACTGTACTGCACTCTATTTTTCCTGTCTAGCAGCAGCCAATCGTCATAGTTCAGCGTTTTTACAGCCATAACAGGTTTTGGTGATCAGGTGATTTAGTTAGTTAGCAAACAGTTTAGTAAATGCTGGCTGGGTTGGAGAGCTGGAGTCTGGACCACTGACGATTGTGTAGGGATCTGTGGTCTTTAAATTGTGATTGTGCTGGCACTGTAATGAAAAAAATCTAAGGAAAAAATAATCCTTTCAGAAGGGCAATGTATTTACTGTGTTTACTGTACTGTGTGCATTACAGCATAATCCAGGAGTCGATGGCAGACCACAAGACTCTAAAAATAGGAAGTTTATAGGAAGTTTATTTGTCATTATACAACAAATTGTATAATGAAATTAGTTTAAGTTACATCCCGTCCAAGAAATACTCTCAAAACATGTGAGCAGCTACACGATGGGGGACATTCAGTGAGACGCATTTGTTTACTCTACAGCACATGGTGGAGTGAGTTCAAGGCCTGCAGTAAGAATGTCTTCCAATCTGATTATTCTCATCAGCAAAGCAAAAAAAGAAGTGACATTTAAAAGGGCAGGGGGAGGAGAGGTAACGTCCCTTTTATGACAGGAAGCAACAGGAATTATAGAAAATGTGATCTGAATGTTTAGAAATACTAGCACTAACAGTACCACTGATGTAAGCCAGAGGCCCAGTATTCTTCATCATTCTCACATTTGTTCATTATACCAAGGCTCTGCAATTCATTTAAAAATCATGTACTGATTCTAAACCTAGGACTTTAAAGAAAAATGGCACAAGAATCTGCATATTCTGTTTAATTTTTTTTTTTTTTTTTTTTTTTTTTTTTTTGGTATATATTAGGATTAAATATTTTTGTGCATTCTGTGGAAATGTGGTGGTGGTGGTGGGAACTGTCTCAAGGTGAAGTCAAATTTTTTGTGTTACATTTAACACAAAGGTCAGGATCAACTCTGTGACTGAGCATACAATGGTTTGCCTCAGTGTTGCCACAAGTTGTCACCTAAAGCATGCTTTGAAAAATGACAGTTTGTCTGACCCATATAGTTCAGCTGACAGGAAGCTACCCTTCCTTCCCATACATTGCATGCTAGTGTCGGCGATGTCTGCAGCTTTGACAGTAAATCAAACAACTGAACTGCAAAATGGGCAAAACAACCAATTGTCATGTGTTTTGAGGTATTGTGCAAAAAGCTTGTTCGTGCATGTGTATGGATTAGTATGTGTGTGTGTGTGTGTGTGTGTGTGTGTGTGCATGAGTGCAAGCATTGTTTTTATATAACGGTTCTGCGAGGAGAAATCCCCCATAACTCAGAGAGCTCTAGGGTAGGATGTGATGTTTTTTAGTGTGAATATGCGCTTTCAGTGCACTGGTGTAAGACCGCGTGGTGACCTGACGATTAAAAATGGCCTTGACAAAAACATAGAAGTTAATCACAAAAATACTGAATACATATAAAAGAAAAGAAAAATAATAATAATAAAAAAACTTCAGCTTGTATATCACTAAGTTCATGTCATTCAGCATTACAAGGGTCCAGCTTCTGACTCTGACATATTCCAAAATACAAGCGACACTTGCATGATTCATAGTGCAAAACTGTTCACCAAATGTGGGCACTTTTTACTGTAAAGTATTGCAGTTCATTTTAGTCTTTGCCTGCCAATATCAAAACACATTTACAGACAGCATGTTCCATATTTTAGTGAAATTCTGTTATGACTTTCAAGAAATGTTTGTTTTCCAAAATGAAGAAGGCATTGCAGAATCAAATTGAAAAACAGTTTAAAGAAGCTTCCAGACAGTTTGCTGTCTCTCTTTGGCACGCTGCATCATTACTAGACCTACCAGGGTGATGTCCAGTATGTGGATATGTACCTGTGCTTGTATATGTACAGTAACATTGAGAACAAGAACATGTCAGCATACACCCTAGGAAAGTGGTGCAGAGCAGACTTGGAGTTGAGATTGATCTATAGGGTCTGGGCCATTTTCTCTGTTGGAAAATCTGTGCCATGTCTGAGGGGAAACAGATTCACGCAAACACACACACTCACACCTGTTCACCTGCACATGTTTGTTGGCACCCAAATCTTGACTCTCAGGCCTGAACTGATTGGTCGAGCCAAACTGGGGCTTCTAGTCCAGTGCTTTGGTTGGAGTGAGGTCACATGATCAAAACAAAATCATCTCGCAAGATCAGCTGGCTGTGTGAAGTCAAGCCTATCAACCTGTGAGGTCAATCACATTTTATAAACAATAACAATGGCTTGGTCACCACCACACCACCATCTCATCACCATCTTCAGATGAGACAAGTTATTCGAAGATACTCGATACCACATATTGTGTCACTTTGACGATTAGACAATGAATCAACCACTGAAGCAACAGCTGAATGATGTATGAATTGACACTCACTGTTGTGAAATCATATTTTATATGAAAACCTCAAAACATGTCATTACCCGTCCAGCTGGCAATGGATTAAAGCTTCCTTAGATTATTACCTAAGATAGGCTGAGATAGGCTGAGATAGGCTGTGACGTATGTGTGTGTGTGTGTGTGTGTGTGTGTGTGTGTGTGTAAAAGTCATTGACAATCTCAAGACAATCTTAATCTTTAGTCCATTACAGGACGTTTGTCTTGGAAACAAATATTGTGGTCTTGAAAACCACAATATGAAATATTGTATAAATATGAGACATAAAAATCAAGCATATCCAGCACTGACTGGCCTCACCACCAGGAAGTTAAGCAGGAAATCAGCTGACCTGTGCGGTAGTGGGTCGACTGTCTCTGAAGAGGATGTTTGTGTGTCACAGTGGAAAGAGACAGACCAGTGACATGACTTGATGTACTCTGTTCCAAGTACACCTCCCCCAGTAGATCAAAAGTACGGGGAAATGGATTATAATGATGACCGTAGGCGAAACACACACGCACACAGAGTGGTTAAATGTGTGAAGATGATCAGATGGGCAACGTGGTGGACTGAGGACTGGATGGAAAAACATCCATTTTAGTGACGTTTGACACACCACACACTACGCAGATGAGGGAAATATCAACTCCTTACTCCTACTTGAATGTTCTTTTCACCTATTTATGATTGTGTTTTGATTAATGTGAAGAGGTGGGTGTGAATGAATTTGTGTTGCACCAGCCGAAGGTCATCAAAGGGAATTATCATAAATTGTTGTGCTTCACAACACTGGGATAAAATCTGAAGGTGGCCAACGTGCAACGAAGCCGTGAGAACCCCTAACCCTTGAGGACTGATGGTAAAGCTGAAATATACTTTCCCCCTGAAATCAGGAAGGAAAAATATTGCCCTCCCTCCCTTCAGGTGGTCAGCACTTTTGTCCCATCTTCACAAACTGTCTACCTTGAAATGGTATCTGGAACTGAGGTTGAGGTAGCAAAAATTCTATAAAGCCATAGCAGACCTGGTATCTCTCTGATTTCTAACATTGTTGTTATTGCTCTTGCTCACAATGTTCTTAACATTATTGATACACTAATTTCAAGCAAATGGGTGGATTTAAAATCCTGAAACGGTCAATGAGTTGTTACAGCCCAAAAGTCTCTTTGAGCCTTTAACTGCTGAATAGGCAGATTAGACAGCGGCAGGAGGACTATCCCATACAAAGAAAGCTGCTTTGCCCAGGTGAGCCATTCCCAGTATATGCTTTCATTGCAACCTCCAACTAGGGCCGGGCGATAAATCAATTAAAATGAGGCAATGTGCAATAAAGTTTTTCCCAGAAATGCATATGTGAAATGCATATGTGAATCACCAGTCAGATGATCATACCTGTTTAGATTCACATTTAGCAGTTGTTGTTATGAAAAAAGAGAAAAGTCTTTATTGAAATTATGAAAGGTTTGAGAAAAATCTAGATTTTATTGTTTTCACTCATCTTTACCTCCAACTGCCACGCCCAGCTGACGCAACTCTGGCTTCCATCTCCAGTGAAGGGAGGAGGGCTAGCAGGTCCTCCCAGGACTGAGTTTCAAGTGGCACCAACAGCTGGCTAGTGATAATGACAGAGGCTCAGCCAGCTGAGAAACAAACACACTAACTACAGTAGTGATATGTAACTACACTGATAATCACCACTACCACCAACGTAGCCAAGCTGCTTGGGTTCGCCTCACTGGTAGAATATAAACTGGCTTGACATTCAGCACATTAAGGGCACTGATAATGTAGTGGCAGACACACTGTCACCTGCCCCTTACCAGCGATATCCTGTGTGAGTAATATGTTTGTTTTCTGATATCCATGTTTTCTTTCCTCTTAATTTGCTTCCTTGGTACCAGGTTGCTGAGGGGAGGCCGTGGTGAGGAGTAGCCTGTTTTGAGGTGAATAATAAGCATCAGATCTCATCTTGGTTAGAGTGTGCCATGTTAAACCACTGAAGTGTGACTAGGACCTTCAGCATGGTTAAGATATTATTATTTTTGACATGTGTAATGAAAAAAAGAGTTGTCAGTATACTAGTGCATTTTTGGGTGTTAGTGCTTTGTGACCTGGGGTGGTCCCCGTTCTTATGGAGGGGGGTGTAACGGCCGCCTGTCTCTGTAGGGCCTGCTTTGTGTTTTCCCCTGTGTTGTCTTGTGGGTGTATCTGTCTGTCCTTGCAGGTAATCATGTAGGTGGGGTTTGTAACTTAGATGATCGGGAGCACCTGGCCAGTCTCCCTGAGAAACCCTCCCTGCATTCCAATACTCATGCTACCATACTTTTTAGTAGGGAAAAAAGAACTAGTATGTCCCAATACAGAGTATGTCAGATGCAGTATGCCAAGAGTACCAGGATGTTCTGTCAGCATGCTCCTCTGGCCATTCTGACCCACAATCCTTTGCGCAGCGGACGTTACGTCGCACTGACTGAGTTGCGTGTACAGGCCACGCCCACATACGGACGTCAACAACACACATATCGCACAAAACTCGCTCAGTGACAGCAGCAGTGACAGGAAGACAGAAGATAAGAAATATGACTGACGACAGTGCAGTATGAAACAGCACCGGCATTTAGAAAACAACATTCAAATTTGGCGCTACAGGCGGCAGCAGAAGTGAGCAAAAGGGACGGAGTTCAGGGATGATAAATGTAGTGTGTCCCAATAGTATGCATAAGCATGCATATTGCATACTACACTACATAGTTTGTAAGGGCAGCTGCAGTGCATACTAAAAGTGAAAAATAGAAGTATGCAATTTGGAACGCAGGGTCTATAAATCTGGCAGTCTCACTCAGTTCTTCCCTCTCCTCTCCTGCTGACCAGATCATCTGCATCTGGGTCCTTGGTGCTCATTATGTTTGGTTTAGCTACAGCCTTCTGTTTTTGAGTTTGCACCTTCAACACCCCAAACACATACACACATGCATTCATGAGCAGACATACTGATCCTCATAGTTTACACACCTCATTCTACCATTCTGATCATTATTTATCCATGTTTGTAAATAAATTTATCATTTTGGTGAGGTGGTTTGATATTCCATGTGATTTATTTTCCAATCTGCCCAGCATCAATAATTTTATTTTTGTGAACACAGACTTTTGGATCAGACATTTTTGAAAAACACTGAACAAGACAGAACAAGGGCTCAGAGGCCCCTGGAGCAGGGAGGTAAAGGGACAGGAATGTTTGTATGATAGGAGATAACATGGATGTGGACTTAAAGACATAAACAGCTATATTGTTCTATTCACCCACTTGTTCAGACCAGTGTCAGTGGATCAGGTACAATATAGGCACAGAAGCAATCTTTTCACACATCCTAGAATAGGATGTGTGAAACTCTGATCTGTGGGAAACTGGAAACACACAGAACAGGGTGACACACACACACACACAAGAGCAAGGGAGAGAGAGAGAGAGAGAGGGAGAGAGCGAGAGAGCGAGAGAGAGCGAGAGAGAGAGAGAGAGAGAGAGAGTTTCTGTTTTAGTAATATTTCCACAGATAGACTGCTCTACTTCCAGATATACCATGCCAAGACATGAGATTTAGACTTTGACCTGAATAGACCCAATAAAAGTCTGTACCCTCTACCTTACATGCAGTTTAGACTCACATTGAGATTCACAGCCAGACATGCACCAGCCAGTTACCTCTACTGTGTGATTTTGCTTGAGTAAAATGTTTATTTTTTGATGAAACAGTAGTGAGCACAAAGCAATCTGGCTTTTTTTTTTTTTTTAGCAAAAATCATTGTGGGCTATATTTTTCATCACTGTTAATACAGCCGTGTCAAAATGAGCTAAAACGTTAATATCCCCCAACTCTGGGATCACAATCAGTCCTTAACTAGTAAGTTTCTTCAAGTTTCTTCATATCAAGTTAAACCTCATGTCAAACTGACCTTGCATAATGAGGCATCTGACTCTGAATCGTTATCATCATCAAACTGAGATCAAATTAAAAAAAATTCTTCTTAAGTAGAAACACTCCTCACTTCCTTTCATGTTTGCTGCTCCTACTGATTGATCGCATTCCCCACGGGAAGGAACTGGTTAATTCAGGCGCTGTCTTTGCCTCTATCACAGCTGCCACTGTAAAGAGGACAAGCACTAATAGATCCTTGTTCTATTTCTCAGAAAGGTCATTGTAGTTTCACTGACACTCATGTTTTCAAAGCTTTACTGATCTCTCGGTTTTCCCTTCACCCATGCACTAGCAACTTCTGCTTCACTTTAGGCCCCATATGTCAAACTGGTGCCATGCAGGGCCAAGAGTTTGCAGGTTTTCATTCCAACTAAAAACTCCACCAGGTGATTTCACTGATTACTGCATCTTCAAGTAGAGAGAGGGGACTAGACAGTGAAATCACCAGGTGGAGTTTTTAGTTGGAATGAAAACCTGCAAACTCTTGGCCCTCCATGGTACCAGTATGACATCCCTGCTTTAGGCCCTCTTAACTCCAGTGGTAACTACTAACTAGATCAACATAAGCCAGAGGCAACTTGTAGGATATAGTTTGCTGACTGTTGCTACTGTGAGCTCCTCTGTACACCTACTAGAAACAGCACCGGCAGTTGTTTTGACTGCTAGCCCAAATATGTTGTTTTGCATATCCAGACTGTATCCAGATTTTCACATTTGGCAAGCGGGAACAGGCCGGGCAGATAACATGGACCAGAACAACAACCTGTCAAAGACAAAACAGAAAGCTGAACTTAGATACAACTTAAGTAATTAGGGAAACAGAGACAGGTGGGTGGACAGGGACCAATTGGCTCTGAGAAGGGTAAAGAGCAAGTAACACAAGTAAGAGTAAGGCTACTATTGGGACACACTACATACATCATTCCTGAAGTCCAACCCTTCCGCCGCCGTCCGTAGTTCCACATTTGAATTTTGTTGTCATGCCGGTGCTGTTTCATACTGCTCTGTCATCTGTCATATTTCTGATCTTCTGTCTTCCTGTCACTTCTGCTGTCAGTGAGAGAGTTTTGTGTGATATGTGTGTCCTGTTGTCTTCCGTATGTGGGCGTGGCCTGTACACGCAACTCAGTCAGTGCGACGTAACGTCCGCTGCACAAAGGATTGTGGGTCAGAATGGCCAGAGGAGCATGCTGACATGCATACTGTGAAATCTGACCGGATGTAGTAGAACATCCTGGTACTCTTGGCATACTGCATCTGACATACTATGTTTTGGGACATACTAATTTTTTTTTTTTTTTTTTTTTTTTTTGCCTACTAAAAAGTATGTTAGAATGAGTATTGGAACGCAGGGCAGGACCCGTAAGTGCTGCATGTTTATGGACATGTATGTGTTTATGTTTGCAACATAGGTGTTTTCAACAGGATGGGGGACAATTGTTTCAGCACTCAAGACACCTACCAAGCACACTGTTCAACACCATGGATGCCACCTCAGCAGACAAAAAAAAATTGTTTTGTTTCCCAAAATCACCCCAAAACCTAGATTATTTAAAAACTGAATAGTAGCACCAGTAAACACAAAACACAAGGATCGCATTGGTGAAATATAACATATGGCATGTAGTGATTGTCATAATATATCTTTTTAAATAAAACACAAGGTATTTGTCAGTGTGTACAAGCACGGCGGGTCATCTAAATTGCTGACTGTGACAAATTCTCTGCCAGATATTTTGCAACTGTTTTGACCTTAGGATAATTAGATTCAGCAGAAAACACTGAACGTTTTTGATAAATCACATGTCTATGTATAAAAATGCGGGAACCGAGACACCCACACATCAAAACCTGTGTGGAACATGGCGTAACATTAACAGAAGCGGTCAGATTGCTTTGGTACTGCCAACATTCCATTCAGCCAAAACACTGAGCATTTTTGGTATATAATATATGCATGTTCAGTTCGAACTGCAGACATAAATAGCAAAAAAAATGGGACAATTTAGTAGTCAAGACAAACCAGGACAATGTTGGACAAACCAGGACATCTGGTCATCTTAAGAGGAACACACTGTAGGTGAACCGTACAGTGAGCACACAGACAAAAAACAAAAAGAGGAAAAACAAAACCAAGGCAAAGTCAAACAGAAATCACAGGAATGTGACATTGCGAGTTCAAGGTTCAAGTTTCAAGGTTCTTTACTATCATTTGCATTTTTACACATGAAATGAAATTTGTACTCAGGACCATTGGTTTGCAAAAATTCTAACGGAATAATCTGTAATAATTGTCCTATGAGAAGAAAGTAGAATAAATGAATAAATAAATAAATAAATAAAAAAATAGGCATACCTAATAATACTTAAGTGTAAACAAAAACAGCAGTGTGTTAAAACACGGGTGGGGGTGGGGGTTCCTGTGATGCGGGCCACGTCACTTCTGCACCTGCTGATGTATTTATCTTCAACGGAAGGTAGTCGGCTGCGGGTGATCTTCTGGGCAGTTTTCACCACTCTCTGCAGTGCTTTCCTGTCAGTGGCAAAGCAGTTCCCATATTAGGTGTTCATGGAGAAGGTGAGTGCACTTTCCACCACACACCTTTAAAAAGCTTCCAGCACTGAGGTAATGAGGCCAGCCTGGCTCAGCCTCCCGAGGAAATAGACACTTTGGTGGGTCTTGTTTAAGATGTTGGAAGTGTTTGTTTCCTACTTCAAGTTCCTGGAAATGTGGACTCCAAGGTGCTTGAAGCTGTTGACTATTTCCACAGCAGCTCTACTGATGAACAGGGGAGAGGGGGTGTGGTTTCTCCTCCTAAATCTACAACAAGCTTTGTCTTTCCCACATTTATACAGAGATTATTCTCCCCACACCAGTCCACCAGATCTTTCACCTCCATTGTGGGACATCAGTCCCACTACTGCTGTGTCATCTGCAAATTCTTCTGTAACTACTTCAGCGAGCGTCTGCATCAATGTGTCGTCTTCTGTACCTACTTCAACGATCAATGTATCGTTAGAATCAGAATGTAGTGGGAATATCTAAATCTTCCCCGGATACAGCAATGCTATTTTCTGATTGGCTGTTCGGTAGCTATATTCTTTTTATTTGATTAGCTGGTGCATGGCAGGGCCTTCTGAACTCTACCCGGAACTCACTTGATTCCTCTACCTTTTCCACTGTTATAAAAAATAGCGGTGCAACTTGGTGGGCATTATCCTGGTAATTTCTCTGCATGAGAAATACAAGGTGTGGTGTGTGAGCCTGTGAACGGGTTGAAATGCGTGTGTCTCACACCCAACGCATGAGACATGAGAGCTTTGATAACTGATGACACTGCATCCAATGTAGAACGGTTCTTCCTGTAGGCATACTGGTGTGGGTCCATATTGATACCAGTGATGTTCCTTATGTGGTCCATGACTAGCTGCTCAAAGCATTTCATGACTATTGGGGTGAGAGCCACAGGGCGACAGTCATTCATACCTTTAGCTGCTGCACTTTTGGGCACTGGGATGATGGTGGAAGTCTTAAAACACACTGGCACCACAGCCTGGGAGAGTGAAACGTTAAAAATGTCCATCCACACCTCTGCAAATTAATAAGCACAATCTCACAGCACCCTTCCTGGAATACTGTCTGGGCCTGCTGCTCTCTGGTGGTTGATGCGCTGCAGAGTTCTCCGCACATCTGACACACACTGAGGAGCCACTCATCTGGTGGGACGGTGAGCCTGGACCTCGGGGAGGAATCAGAGGCTTCAAAGCTGGCATAAAAGGTGTTGAGGGCACCTGGGAGAGATGGGTCCCGGGGGCATTCAGGACCTCTCTTGCTGTAATCAATTAATATTTTTTAAAGTCTGTTAAATACTGTCCTTACAGAGCTATGTCATTTCCTGATATAGCCCACTTACAACATGCTGTTGGTTTTTGTGCTTAGTGCTGGTGATCCTAGCCCTGATTTAGCCTGTGTTGTCTTGTCAGTCTTTGTCTTTGTGTAATGGTACCCCTCTGTGTGCCTATGTGTAATTGGTGTCCTTCTGTGTTTTCAAACTTTTTATGCTGCCATCTTGACCAGGACTCCCTGGAAGAAGAGACACTGTGTGTCAATGGGACCTTCCTAGTAAAATAAAGGATAAATAAATAAAAAAAATTAAAATAAAAATGATGGTTTTTATGCCCTTCCACATGTTCCGAGGGTAAAATGATCATGAATCTTAAGAGCATACTCCACCTTTGCTCTTTTAATTCCAGCCTCCGAATTCCTCCTTGCTGCACTCAGTGCCTTCAGTAGATGCCTCACCTCTCCATTCAACCAGCATTTCTGGTTGGGACATATGGTGATCTTCCTGGTGACTGTGACGTCCTCAATACATTTACTGATGTAACCACAGATGGCTGATGCATAGTCCTCCAGTTCAGAGGTAGAGTGTCTGTCAGCTTAGTGTGGTTAAAGTCCCCCACTACCACAAAGAATGCCCCCAGATGTTTGTTTTGGAGCTCACAGATGTGGTCATGTAGCTCCTCAAGAGCCTTGTTAGTATTAGCACTTGAGGGAACACAACACAATGGTGAGCTTCCACGGCAGGTAGTGTGGCTGGCACTTCAGTGTCAGGCATTCCACTGCTTTGGAACAATGGCTGCTTGCATGACAGCAGTATGATATGAAAGCAGGTGAACAGATGACCCAGAGGAAGAAGACCAGTGGTCCAAGGACAGACCCCTGAGGTACTCCGCACAGCAGGGGAGTTGATGAGGACATGCAATTATAAATACAAACATTCAAATCAGTTTAATGATATACAATATTCCTTTTATATGATGATATATGAATGTTTCATATGCATGTGAGAATGTTCCAAATGTGTATGTGCTAGTAAATTATGAATGATGACCTACATGGCCTCTCCTTTGTACCACTAGTTATCCCAGTACATATTTTATGGATCAGGAAGTTTACCTTTGACCTAAAGAAATGGGGTTAGGCGCCCCTTGACCATCATTGCTCTCATCTGCTATAGTAGAATATTCACTGTATAACCCATGATCTTGCTTAAACTTTTTACTTGCTCTGATGAAGGCCTTTATTTTTAAATAATACTGTTTTTTAGGCTGAGCACTCAGGACCCAGCCTTGCTCTCTTGGTTCATGCACACATCTATCTCATCTGGACTCAAGATGAGCGTATTTGAATAATCAGTCAGAATTCCCGTCAAGATAACATCATGTATCACGTACCAAATACATGATCCAACTAAAATCTTGCGTGAGACCATTGTTGAGACAGTGAGTAATAGCATGCTAAAACACTACAGCCTATCTTAACTCCATCCATAGATCCTAACATTGTGCATGTGGGTACCAGTGACATTCCCAGGCAGTGATCTAAAGTGTTAAAACAGTATGTTATTCAGCTCTGAATGAATCCCAAATTTCAAATTTATGAATTGGATCCTATTCCCACATTTGGGTGTGGAACTGGCTGTTACAGCAGACTATTAGGTCTAAATACAATATGGCTATCATAGGCATGCACCTTTTAGTTGTTATATTTATGTAGTAACTTCACAGATTGAATTATTTCGGGGGGAGGCCAAGCCTCTGTCAAAGCTGACAGTTTTCACCCAAATAGATTTGGAATGAAAACTTCTCACAGCAAACCTGCAATACGTCATTAGCCATTTATGCCTTCCCATATCCTCTCCTCATGCCAAGCTTGCCTGAACAGAAATTTAAAGGAAATGGGATTAACCTTGAGCAGAATCAAAGCAACCAATATTTTGAGTACAACCTACATATTTCCTCCCAGCACTACTTCATTCACCCACAAACTTTTATCTGATGTCAAAACCACTAATCATTCTGTTGTGTTCACTACAAAATATTTTAAATGTGCAGAACAATTTAAAAAGTGATAAACAGACATTGGTACATACTCAAATCAGGCTAGTCTAGGCTACTCTAGGCTAGGCAATCTGTTTGCTGAGTCTTCTTTAGTTTTTTTTCTCTCTCTCTCTCTCTATCTCGTCGCTTTAACCTTAAAGATAAATCTGTCATTTTCCCCAGTATCAGATGGCAATTACAGGTGTAGCGCTTGTGCCCAGTGCAATAGCACATGCAAATGGCATATGTTTACACATTCAATTACTGGGCATAAAATCCCTATTCATGAATTAATCTGTTGTTCGTCCAAATCTGTTATTTATCTGATCACTTTTCCATGGGGAAAGGCTTATATCAGAAAAACTGGAAGAAAATTAAAGGTCTGAATAGCCAAACACCAAGCAATGGGATTCACCATTATAAGAACACAGGGGTGAATCATTCTGCAGTCTCAGAGCACCTCATGAATCTGAAGTGAGTTTTCTTAGGACCTTACTCAAGAACAAATTTAAGAAAAAACACAGGAAGATATTGGTGAATGAGGCCCGTGGTTTTACCAGTGTTTTATTTTTTAATCTTAAAGTGTCCAAGGGGACACTTTGAGTACCTGGTCATGCCCTTTGGCCCCACTAACGCCCCAGCAGTTTTCCCAGGCTCTTGTGAATTATGTCCTCCATTACATGCTCAACCATTTCATCTTTGCGTTCCTGGACGACATCCGAAGCTTCTCACAAAATACAGCGTGCCAGCTTGGTTCTTTGTCACCTCCTAGAAAATAAACTGTTTGTTAAGGCTGAGAAGTGTGAATGCCATGTTTCATCTGTCAGTTTTTTTTTACCTTCCTTCCACCGCCTAAAATGACTATCTGCCTCCACTCCCATACTCCCATTATCCAGACTCTTCCAGGCAGTTCATTGTGAAGGTGGACACTTCCAACGCCAGTGTGAGAGTCATCCTGTCCCAGCTCTCCCCAGAGGACCAAAAATTGCACCCCTGTGACTTTTTTCTCCCGACACCTTTCCCTGGGAGAGGGAAACAATGATGCTGGCAACCAAGAGCTCCTGGCTATAGTATTGGGTCTCAAGGAATGGAGGGGCTGAACACCGATTCATAACCTTTTTTTTTTTTTTTTTTTTTTTCCCCTATTGTCAGAGGCCACTGTGTAGTCTCGTATGCTTTTACTGAGTGTATCGCTGTGTGCAGGCACCCACGCGGATGTATGTGTGTGTGTTTATGTATGTGTGGTCTTGGCGGATTGCTGAACTGAATTGCCCTTTGGGGATTAATAAAGTCATCTAATCTAATCTAATCTAATCTAATCATAACATGGACTCCATAATATGGAAGAATATGAACTCAAGGCCGGTGGGCCTTGTTCCCAGGGTGATTTAACTTAACACACTTACCTATCACCCCAGCTCCTGTAAAATTAAACCAGATTCCCTCTTCGATCAGTCGGCTCCCCAAAAGTCCTTCTTTCCTTCCAAAAAGTCCATCCTTCCTCCCTCTTATGTGATAACGGCCCATCTAATTGCTTATTTGTCCCAGACTCTGTCAGGTCCCAGGTCCTCCAGTGGGGGCACTCCTGCAAGCTCACCTGTCAGCCTGGTTTTAATTGGACTTTAATTGGACAACTCTTTTGGTGGCCCTCTGTGGACAAGGACACTCAAGCCTTTGTGTACACCTGTTCTGTCTGTGGCCAGAGTAAGTCATCCCACTGTCCTCCAGCTGGACTTCTCCGCCCTTTGCCCATTCCCAGTCATCCCTGGTCTCATATCACAGTGGATTTGGAACTGGTCTTCCACCTTCAAAAAAGTAACGCCGTCATCCTCACTGAGGTTGATCACATCTAAGGCTTTGCATTTCATACCTCTTCCAAAACTTCCCTCAGCAAACCTTCTAGTGCAACATGTATTCTGTCACCATGTGTCTCATTGTGGTCCTCAGTTCTCCACTCAGGAAAAGCTTTGTGCTGGGCTCTGGGTGCCACCACCAGCCTGTCCTACCATCACCAGACAAATGGGCAGACAGAGCAGGCCAACCATAGGCCAACCTATTCAGGTCTGTTCTGTGTCTGTTCTGTGTGTGTGCTGTGGGCGTGGCTTACTCTCTCTTCAGACTCTTGCTCTACCACCTGACTTACCTTCAATTAACCCATCAACCAAACAATATAAGAACCCCAGCATTCCCTCTACTCATCACCAGATTGTTCTGCCAGTTTAAAAGGTAGAGACTCCGTTGGCTACTCCAGATTTGATATTAGAGTTTTTCTCCGAGCTATTTCTCGGTGTTGTCTTTGTGTCTTTTTGTTAACTCGGTGTCTCTCTATGCCCAGGATCCCTCTACCCCTCTGTGTCACCTTGCCTGCCCAAGCCCCTCTTCAATATATCCTCCATCTTTACCAGCAACTCAGCCTCTGTGTCTGCAAAACTGATATGTAACACTTTTTTCTGTATTTCTTTGCTGTATCGCACATTGCATAGGATTCTAATACATGAGATGTGCCCCATAAATAATTTTTGGTCAATTGCTTGATTGATTGATATTGAAAACAGAAAAACTAAGATCCTCGTACATCACACTCTAAATATATCATTGGGAAAAACAATTTGTTTTACTGTTTGGTCTAATTTTAATCACAACATGCCTTAAAGTGCATCAGTGTGGGAATCAGTATTATTTATGGTGTGTATGTGTGTTTTTTTTTTTTTTTTTTTTTTTTTTGATAATTATTGTTAATGAGGTCTATCTTTTCTGAAAAAAATGTTATAATGGTAAATGAAATGTGTTCAGTACCAAAGAAGACAGATGTGTTAGAAATGACACATCCTCTTTTAGAGTGTTTTCCTATAAGTGATTTTACAACAGAATCATAAAATTGTGTCTTGGTAGAAACAAACACTATTTAAGTATGCATTTTGCATATCAAGCAATCTTCAAATACATGTGTAAGACCTGCAGTTGCATGTCGATACACTTATGTAAACAGGCAAAATGCGTAGGTGTTTAGGGCTGAGCTGCATTTACAGTGAATTGATGAGACATCTCACCCCCTTGTTTTCATTAGCTCTGCAGTTTATTGACACAGAAGGGAGCTTTTAAGCATAGCACAGATTTCAATACAAACAAACCTTACTATCATGTCAAATTTGTACAAGAGCAAAAAAATTATAGCATATTTAGTCATTTCATTTCATTAATTTCATTTCAAGTTCTTTTCATAGATCATTTCAATAAATTTGTGAATAATGTGAGCTATTTTAAAAAATCATGGAATCAGCTTTTTCTTAGGAAAAACCTCATATGTCTTGTGAAACTGATAGAAATTAACAGTTAATAATAGCTTTTTTTGCAATCATATCTTACCTTTGTCAACTTACAGTAATCTGCGTTGAGGGTTATGACTAATTTCAAACAAAACTAGAGAGGATATTTCAACTATCTGAGCCAAAAAGAAAAAAAAGGGAAATGAGTGCTAGGGCCTTGGCAAAAAAAAAGGCAGCAGAAATCAAAGATCAGTAATATTACTACTACTACTACTACTACTACTCCTACTACTACTACTACTCCTAATAATAATAATAATAATAATAATAAAAGAGGTATTCCACACAAGTAGAATAATATTAATGTCTTGCAATTATGACAAATGTACCACTCATTGTACTGGCCACCCAATACAAATTCTTAGTATTATTATTTTGTTTTGTTTTTTTCAAAGATGATGTCCTTTCAATGACAAACAATAACCCTGTGATCTAATTTCTTCTTTGTCATGGTTTTTGGCAAGCTGGATAGTTGCTGCTGGAGTGTGTGTGGACAGACTGGTGCTGCATGAATGTGGCAGGAAGTCAAGCATAGACCATTCAGGCTCTGCATCGTGATGATGAGGTAAGGCATAGAAGTTTCGTTTCACTTCCCACATGCTCACTTTCACTTTTAGGTGCCTCGTTGGACAAAGCGTGCTTACTCAGCAGTAGCCTTAACAAATTTTAGCCTGTATGTGGGTGTGGAGGGAAGTTGCCATGCTGATAAAAGTGTTAGAGATAGAGATAGAGAGATTAAAGGCAAGTGATAGCTCTTCTGTTTATTTCCATACAAAATCCTCATTTGATTCAGCTTATTAGACAATGCTAGAATGTCAATAGAATTAAAATCCAACCAAACACACAAACAGAAAAAGCACAAACATGAAAAGCCATCAGATCTCTACCATTTAAATATTTTTTCATACAGAATGTTGGCTGGCGATAAAGCTCAGCACCTAATAGGTCACTATTAAAGAGAGAGCATAAGACATTTGCTTTACAGTTAGCCCCCCAAAAACATTGATTATAAAGGGTCCTCACTTCAATCAACCCTCTGCTATTTTGTGTAGTGCACCTTTAAATGGTTATACATTTTGACTCCAGAACATTTAAAAAATAAATCATTTTTATTACCAAATTTAGCTGATAAAGAGACTGATGAAAACTCTGCTTTACAAAATGTGGTAAGTTATAACATGAGCCAACACCCAATAATTAAAATGATGGTAGTGTAAGAAGACCAAAAAAACTATTAAATATAACACATGGCATTAATGCATCAAGAATGAAACATGGCAAAATCTGAAAAACAAGACTCTCATAAAAGGAACATTTTAATGATGTATTGGGCTTTTATATCCTAACCAGAGTCATATTAAATTAGGTGAGTTATACATAAATCTAAGCATTGCTTTACTTGTCAAGCACAAGCATTTAAAAAGAAAATGTGCGTGAAAAGTAAATAACTGACAGTACATTCAATTTTCAATTCAGCCCATTCACAAGAAAAACAACCCAAAGCAGGTACCTATACTCTGGCTGCAGCAGGTTATTAAAGGTCACTGCAGTAACATCCCAATCACCAACATCACCAAGAAGCTCTTACAGGACTTTACAGTACAGTGCTTACACACAAGTGGTATGCGTTCAGCCGTTTTCAGAGTTCATAGATATGGAAAAAGATCTCTTTACAGCTGGTTGCTTCGTTGAATGAAAGTTTTATCATGCTTTTGTTGTAGAGATGGACTTCTTTGAAAAAGGAGGCTTCGTCGCCGAAGTCTTCAGATCCGATGGAGTGCATTTTATCTTGCTTCCAAGTATAGTCCAAGAAAATTTTCCCTTTGTTGCTCGAGCGCCGTACCCGTCCGTAGATTAAGTACGTAGCAGTTTTATTGATAGTGAAGATGTTTAATGTGTCATCATAATGCTCTAGGAAAGAAAAGTAGAGTTTGCCATCAGCACAGAGATGCAAACATCTCAGTGGGAAACTTTAATAAAGAACCTGAATAAAAACAACTGACAAATGATGCTTACTTGTTTGATCACAGGTGATGCTGAACGTCTGGTTGAACTTCTGTGATCCAAGATCGTGGAGAGAGACAGAGACAGAGAGAGAGATAAATAAATAAATAAATAAATAAATAAATAAATAAAAAGTAACATTATTGGCTTACTAGATTTGTGTCAGTGCTGTGAAGAGTTCCTCACCTTGTTGCATGTTTCTGGGGATGAAAAAAACTGAGGGATGAAGGCAACCCCCAGACCCGCCATGACCAGCCCCATCACACACAAAGCAACCACACACTGAAAGCAGCAGCGACGATCAGCAGGTGAAGCTTTGGGCTGAGTTATGGGGTCCAGTCTCTCTCTCTCCACATGAAGCTCCACTAATGTGTGCTCCTGTCCCACTTGATGTCTCTCCATATTTCAAATCGGTGCTCTGCATAGCAAAGTTGCACTGTGGCTCCTTATTATAGTCCATGTCTTCCCACACAGAGGGAAAGTGGGAATCCCTGGCTTGCCTGGCTCCCCCCACAAAACACATAATTGAGAGCAGAGAGGAGAGAGGGAACCCCTCCACCCACGCAGTTAAAACCAGCACAGCAAACACAATCCACCTTTTCTACTGTTTCTTCCCTCTGATTTGTGCAATATTTCCCAGTGCTGAAGATTACTTCATGCAACACCCACTACTACATAAACAGTCAAGCCACACCTCTGACAAAGCCACGTGCGTACTACACACACACACACACACACACACTGTCAGGCAGGGAATACTGGCTGGGAAATAACCAGTGATACTCACCTCCAAGGAAGACTTTTGTTCACTTACTTTTGCTTTCATCAAAACAAAACAATGTCGAAATAGAAAACAGCTTCACTGCCAGACATGAAGTTAGGCTGAGGGAACACATACCTGACTCACACTACTCTGTCCCTGTCACGTTGCTTCCCATTTAAACAGGAATTTGAGGCTGTGTGAAAGCATAAATAATTGGCAATTAGGAAGAACAACGTGTACACTAGGTTCGTTATGAGGTAGGGCAGAAGTCATATAGACACTTAATGATAAAAAATTTTGGTTGCAACATGAAACACAACAAGCTGTTTTCTTATTCCCAAGACTGGCTTTAATGGCTTTTGTGGTTCACTCAGTTGGACAGGAGCAACAACACAGCTTCAGAGCTTTTGTAATCAGTTTGAAGCTTGAACCAAGAAAAATGAATGTAACAAGGTCAGACTAGGTCTCTCTCTCTCTCTCTCTCTATCTGTGGAACAGTCTATATGTGGAAATATTACTAAAACAGAAACTCTCTCTCTCTCTCTCACACACACACATACACATACACACACACAAACACAGACACACTCTCGCTCATGGTTATCTGTTTGCCTCCCTCTACTAGTTTACCTTGACCTGTCTACAGCAGTATGGGAATTCCTCCCGGAGAGAAACTGAGAGTGGATTTGGTAATCCACCAGCGTGTTACATCATCAATATTCCCAGATTACTCGTTGTCCCGCCTACATCTTCAGTAGAGACGTTGCATCACCATCAGTTATCTATATCCGTCTTGGCATCGATCCTATTTTCCAGTAGCACTGTTGACGCAGGTCATACTCTCTCTCTCTCTCTCTCTCTCTCTCTCTCTCTCTCTCACACACACACACACACACACGACTAGTTTTTATCTGTCAAGCTGTCTTGAGCATTTCATATCTCATTTGTGTGTGTGAGTTTCGCAGTCTCCGGTCATCTACTTTGATCTGCAGTTTCACAGTCAAACAGTGTATTTACGTGACAGCTGTAAATATATTCTGTGACTTGATGTTAACAGTACCAAGCAGATGTATTGATTACCCTTTGCTAAGACTTTAAGTAAGTCTTCAAATTCATCAACAGTTTTTTATTGAGTGTAAATTAAACATAACAATTATTGTTTTTCTTTCTTTCTTTTTTTTCAAAAGCCATCTTTGCTGAAACTTGGGATGAATTAGCATGTTGTTTTGACGTCTGGACCAAGACGTGGGTGTGACTACAGTAGTTTTGGTTATTTGTTCCTGGCAGAAAACCTTCCGTGCACGGGCAGACTAGAAAAACATGCCAGTGGAGGCCAGGGAAACTTGATAATTAATCCAACTGATTTACCCTCAGGACATTAACCAAAACAACAGTTGGGGCAATCTTAGTGCATCCCATTCATGATGTTATTCTGTGACTTATTTTTAGCTCATTGTTGACAATGTGCAGATGAGGATTTCAGTTGAGAGAGGCAATATGAACGGTTTGGTTCAAAACTGATTGACAGCACAAACTGAAAACACTATTTATAGACTGGATGCCCTATTTATTTGGAAATACTGAACTGATTAACTGATTTTTTTTCCAAAATAGATCATGTTAAACATTGCATGTCCAACCAACAATAAGCATGCACCAAATAACAGAATATGACTTAACCATAATACAGGGTGAGATTCCATACAGATGCCCAATTCAGATGTCAAAAGATGATGTAGATGTAGATACCCTATACATAGAAATACAAGTTCCAACTAAAACCACATATAGTTCTTTGATTTGTCTTAAGAGAGAACCAAAACAGAGCTTTTTATGGTTTTCAGTGGAACCTGATTGAATGTTACACCTCAAACTGTCAGGAAAGGTTTCATATAGGGGCAGAGTGAAAGGTTTCAGCCTGAATAACACAACAAAGGAGCTCTGCGAGGAACTTTCACATGTTCTTGAGGCTCAGCACAGGAGGTTTGGTGGAGATTGGGCGCAGAAACATGGACACTGGAGTGACGGTCAAAGGCAGACAGGAAACATACAGTTTTACATCTTGGCAGCAGGATTGGTTCTCAAAACACATGGATCACAAGCAGGAAATGACAGCTAACAGTGTCAGAAGTTGTTTTTGGGGATTTTTTGTTTGTTTGTTTCTAAAAGCCAAATACAATTGAGAATTGTGATTTCATTTGCAAACAAGAAAGAAAAGGAGAAAATGGATGATTACAATAAACTTGACATAACAATGCAGGCAAAAGTGCAGAGAGTGGAAAAGAAATATAAAATAAAACAAAACAAAATAACAAAACAATATGTTTGCATGTGTGTATGTGTGTGTGTGTGTGTGTGTGTGTGTGTGTGTGTGTGTGTGTGCTCTCCTAAATGAAATTGATGGATGAAGACCAAGAGTTGTCTCATTTACTGTGCATTTTCTGTTTCTCAATCAGCACTGCACTGAAATATTGAAAACTGCAATTAAAGATGTGCCTGTAGCTGGTTGAAAGACATGAAGAGGCCATGTTTAAAAGGTTTCGCAGATGAATATATCCATGTTTTTTCCAGATTTTGTTTTTGTTGTTGCTGTTGTTTTTAATATTATTTGAATATGAGGTTATGCTTGAGAGGTGCCAAAGGTGAGGTTGTGAATAGCAATGGCATCCTTTGCTGCTTGCACTCTTGAGTCTGAGGGGTTGTGAAGGACACCTTTTGGTTGTTACACATACAGTTTTAAAGTACCTTGATCTATTTAACAGAGTGTCATCTGTTACCAAAGTATTTCCAAGAAAGAAAATAAGAATACCCAGTTTGTGCTGCCAAAAGCCCTTTCAGCATCATGAGTGGCTGTGATGGTTGACAGCCTCCCAGTGCTTCTGAGGAGTGTCTTGATGAAACCTGTTGTGTCACTGTGGGTTAAATACTTAATAACTGTTTCTATTCATAGTCACAGGGCTTAACTGAGGATTTTTATGTACCTGTGGCACTGCAATGGGACTTTGCTTGGTTTCACTATTATTGTGATCAGGGAAGTAACAAAATGTGTTGTGATACTCTACCATTTGAGAAGATCTAATGGTGCATTATCAAAAACATGAGTGGGGTCATAATTGTTTATAATATCTGAATACAACCCTCTGGTACTGGAGCTTTTTTGTTTTGCATGTGAGTTAGATATTTGCTTAGTTCCTCAGAGGTGAGGCTGGTCCATAAAAATTTCATTGGTAACCAGTATGGGCCTTTGGTTCACAGCGAATCTGAGCTGACAGTTCTGATTTTGCAAGAATATGAATAAGAGAATTCTGAAAGTAACCTTGTGGCTCTTGATTTGGGTTAAAAAAAAAAAAAAAAAAAAAAAAAAAAAAGCCAGTTTTCAGAGGAGTTGAGTCTTCCCTGGTTGGTTGTTGGTGGCTTTGTAATGAAGTCATTTAATAACTTTGTTAAAAACAACAATGCCTCTAATTAGGATTAACGTATCTGACAACATCTCATTGGCTAATATTAATGTTATCCTGAGATAGGCTATGGATTAGCTTGTTTTTTCATGATGGAGGTGTCAATAAAGTTATTCAATCAGTTCCTCAAACATGGCTGCCTTTAGGTTCACTGGCAATACTAGTGTTCCCTATACAATGTAGGAAATGTAGGAATTACATTAGGCTACATCATTTCCTGATTACACTGTATTTTATGTCATTTCATTTCATGAGGAGACTGAGCATACACTTTTCACTCATGACTGTTGACACCTCTACTGAATCCTGTAACCTGTCTGTGCAGCAGAGACACAGCAATGCCCACATTTCAGCCAGAAATGTGGTGGAGTGCAGGTTTGATGTTGTGGATTCGCTGCCTCAACTGCACAGGTGCAGCCACTGTACAGTCCAGAGGGGATATCAATGCTGTTTGCTGCATGCGCCGCAATCCCTGCCTGTGGATAAACAGAAAAAATGGTGATGATCAGAATAATGATGTGGAGAAAGAGGTGCAAGAGTGAATGGTAGATCAAATGTGATCAAACATTTGCATGCAAAGGTTTACCAAATTTCCATATCGCTTTAATTCAGAAGTAACAGGGGAGGAGATGAATGGGGTGCAAGATGTGTTTATTATTATGAAGGAATGATTGAAGTGCTGTTAATCATTAAAGGAATGATTAATTACACTTGCACAAAGTGAGGGATGTTGCAGGATTATAATCAGGTGTATGATGAACTATTTGTACCAAACAGGTGATACTGATCATCACTTTCATATGTAGGTTGAGACACAGTCATTAACTGAAACAGAAACAGTGGTGTAGGAGGCCTAAAACTGGGTGAGGAACAGCCAAACTCTGCTGTGAGGTTGTGGAAGCCAGTTTCATGTCAAAGGTCATACACCATGGCAAGACTGAGCACAGCAACAAGACACAAGGTAGTGATACTGCATCAGCAAGGTCTGTTCCAAGCTAAGATTTCAAAGCAGACTGGGGTTTCGAGATGTGCTGTTCAAGCTTTTTGAAGAAGCACAAAGAAACAGGCAACGTTGAGGACCGTAGACACAGTGCTCGGCCAAAGAAACTTAGTGCAGCAGATGAAAGACACATTATGCTTACTTCCCTTCGAAATCAGAAGATGTCCAGCAGTGCCATCAGCTCAGAGCTGGCAGAAACCAGTAGGACCCAGGTACACCCATCTACTTTTCGGGGAAGTCTGGCCAGAAGCGGTCTTCATGGAAGAATTATGGCCAAAAAGCCATATCTCCGACATGCAAACAAGGCCAAGTGACTCAACTATGCATGAAAACAAAGGAACTGGGGTGCAGAAAAATGGCGGCAGGTGCTCTGAATTGATGAGTCAAAATGTGAAAAATTTGGCTGTAGCAGAAGGCAGTTTGTTTACTGAAGTGCTGGAGAGCAGTACAATAATGAGTGTCTGCAGGCAACTCTGAAGTATTGTGGAGGGTTCTTGCAAATTTGGGGCTGCATTTCAGCCAATGGAGTTGAGGATTTAGCCAGGATTAATGGTGTCTTCAATGCTGAGAAATACAGGCAGATACTTCTCCATCATGCAGTACCATCAGGGAGGCGTCTGATTGGCTCCAAATTTATTCTGCAGCAGGACAACAACATCAAACATGCAGCCAATGTCATGAAGAGCTACCTTCAGCATGAAGAAGAACAAGGAGTCCTGGAAGTGATGGTGTGGCCTGCACAGAGCCCCAATCTCATCATCATCAAGTCTGCCTGGGATTACAGGAAGAGACAGAAGGATTTGAGCCAGCCTACATCCACAGAGGATCAGTGGTCAGCTCTCCAAGATGTTTGGAACAACCTCCCTGTCGTGTTCCTTCAAAAACTGTGTGCAAGTGCACCTAGAGGAACTGATGCTGTTTTGAAAGCAAAGGGGGGTCACACCAAATATTGATTTGGTTCAGCTTGAACAACCAAGCAAACAAACAGACAGACAAATGGAATGGGGCAGAAAAAAATCCCCCCATCCAGCTCTGTCAGTGGAGGTCAATGTGATGAATGAATAAATGGGCATACATTTAATTTACATTTACGATTCATACGAGACATCCAGCATTCACCCTGCACCCCAAAAGTGACTTGCCGGAGTGCATGTGCATGCCCCATTGCCTTACCTGCTGTGATTCAACAGTTGCTGAGGTTTAATAGATAGTATCTGTGTGAGTCACACATTCCCACTCAAGATCCCACATGTTTACAGTCCCTGTGGCATGTTGTGTTATTCCCAGAAATCTAAAATGAAATTCAAAACCAAGTATATTACATAGAAATATGGCTTTGATATTTTAAACCTCAGGCAAGATGATTAGACAGCTTATTATGTATAACAGCCTATGGTGACAATGTATGATAATATAAAACTAGGACCATTCAAAATCAATCCAACAAACAATGTAATACAATATTATTAAAGGAATGCTCTAACATTTTGGGCAAAATACAATTTTTCCAACTTACCCAGACTGGACCAAGATGTTTGATACCATTTTCACCTCTGTAAAAGTCAAGTGCACAGTAGGTACAAAATCAGTCAAATAAAAAAATAAATGAGGTCATCAATTTATAGTAAAATAGAAATGTTTCAGCAGCATATGTTGTTACTAGCCCCCTACTCTAACTTGCACAAGGTTGAGTTTCTAAGCGTGGGTATGTCATTGGGATTTATGGGTAGGCATCTCCCACCACATGTGAATCAGGCCTGTGACGCCTCTTGAGGGATCAGCAGAAAGCTGGACCGATCTGTGCTCTTTGCTGTTTGTTTGTCTGGTGTTCGTATCAAACTAAAAGATACGAGGAAAAACCTGAATATGGGTATCGGCTGAGATCATGATTTACCCCTGATTCATTTCGTTTTTCTGTGCAATCCAAGTTTGAGTTACTCCTGGATATGAGATGACAACATCCACGCTTTTATCTCCCCCAGACTTGACTACTGCAATGCACTTTATTTTGGTATCAGCTGACGAAACATCCAAAGACTGCAGCTGACACCAAACGCTGCTGCGGGTTTTTAACACGCACTAATGGAATCGACCACATGACGTCTTCCATTTTTTCCCTGTTACAGCTGGGTTTTTGGGGGATTTTTTTTCATGCCTGCTGTAAGGATTAAGTCATGGGGTGTTGTCCTGTTTGGAATAAATATGTGTGCAGGTAAAGCCCTTTGAGACTGCTGGGCGTTAAATAAACTTGAACATGAACTTACAATAATCCTTGCTGCCTTTCGCTGGATCCCTATGAGTTTTAGCACTGATTTTAAGATTTTATTGCCTGTTTTTACAGTCTTGAATGGTCAGGCTCTTGCCGATATGATATGCACCTGACTGCCACTTGAGGGCCCGTCTTATGGCTCCAAAATCTCAACTTGCCACTAAAGGTGACCGGGTCCCTCTGCTGTGAAAGTCCCCCGCCTGGAGATCTCAGTGTCCTTTTTTAAATCTCTTCCTAAAACTCACTTTTGGTATGATGATAGTCGTTGAAACTATTTAAATCATTTTTATCTGTTTTCTTATTTCATTTGTGTTATCTGTTGTCTGTATTTCTTAAGCTGTGATTCTTCTGATGACTTGCATTACTTTTTTATTGTAAAGCACTTTGTAACCGTGTTTTGAAAGGCGCTACACAGATAAAGCTGTTATAATTGTTGTTGTTGTTATTGTTATTATTGCATTCATGTCCTGATATGCATGAAACTTTGTACTTTGGGGTCATTTCCTGGTACACTGTCAGTCCAGATGAACCTCACTCACGAGTTTGCAGTAACACTTCATTTTAAGAGGCCTTGAATATTATAGTAAGTAGGTGATAATTAACAAACAATTTATTTGAAATTTCTTTGAAATTACCCCCGGTTTATATCAACATTTACCTCAAAATGCACTGAGAAGTAAAAAGTGTCACCAAACTCATTCAAGATAAATATTTCAAATTATTAGATCATAAAAATGAAAGCAGACGTGCCTCTGGTCATGCAATGTCTGGAATATCATGAAATCTTACGACTGCCTTTACATGTGCAGCTTAAATACAACTACCACTAAATTGCACAGAACTGATTCTGTGCAGTTTAGTTGTATTGAAGTTTAACCAGAAAAAATATTGAATAAAAATGATAAATTTAGTTTTCGACATCATTTGGAGTGTTCAGAATGTGAATGGGGACACAGGAAAAGTAAAAGTTATGGTTTTCAATAGATTTTATGGTAAATGCTGATGTAATTTTGGGATAATGTCAGAGAAATTTCTAACACATTTTTCGCTAATTATCACCTACCAACCATTTAATTCACCACCCCACTAAAATGACATATTACAGCAAACTCCAGTGAGGTTCATTAGGAGTGAGAATGTAACTGCATATGGAAATGACCCCAAAGTGTAGACATCCCTCCTGACTCTGCAGTTTCATCTAATTTGCTGATCAAATCCCTGCTGTGTTGATGCCTTAAGCTCTGCACAATCAACTGGCCTGCCTGGCCTTAAAGTAGTGCACTACTGCACTATTTCATGAAAAACTGTCCCATTTCTCCTTCTTGTCTTTTGCTTGTATCTGACTACATTTACATCCATTCAGTTAATTTATTATTTTTTGATGCGTTTTTCCGCATATGTCTTACCGAGGTTGGATCCAACCCCTCAACCTTTGAGCCTATTGGGAAATCATTTGCCTGTGAGTGAGAGTTCATGAACTTAAATCCGTGTTTTACCTGTGCTGTATGAGTTCACGATCCTGCTGCATGATTATTACTAAGATAACCTGTACCAAGCTTATGTTTGCACATGATCGTTGAATTATGTCTTAGGTGTGCATGAGAATATATTTTATTAACACAGGTATGCATTTTTTGATTGTGCAGAAATAAAAAATCCATCCATTCATTTATCCTGTGTGCTTATCAGCCAGAAGCATTTATTCTCATTCTGCAATCTGATAAGATGATGAAAACTGACCTCACAGTTTTGTCTCACCCAGATATTAGCATTCGTCAGAAACTCGAGGACTGGCTCGAGAGAAACTGATATTTCATACTTATAGTTTGTTTTAAGTTACATGTAAAAATACTTGATTATTTCAATAATTTTGTTACTTAGACCAGGTTGCATTAATATCAAAGTTTGTAATCCTTAAACTTACCGAATTTTAAACTATATATTTATACTATGGTGTCGGAACTACGGGCAGTATGGTTCTGGCTTCAGAGGGATACTATAAATCCAACCTGGATAACCATAGAACAACAGATGATTGATCCTATCTCTTTGAGCACAATCCCACTTATAGGCTCACTAAAAAACGTACATAAATTTACCAAAAAAACAGATTGTGTGTCATACATATGAGTGTTGGAAGGAAAGCCATAAAATATTGGGATTACGCAACATCTTATTCAAACACACTCCTCTATGGAATAATCCCCTAGTCCCAGATGATCTACTAGACGGTATCACTGCAAGCTGGAAAGAAAAAGGAATTAATAAAATAGGTGATCTTTGATGATCTTTGAAAGTTATTTTGAATGCAAAGTCACAAAAAGGATTAATGAATAGTGGAAGAAATCATAACTCTGCTCAGCATAAACATAAGTGGGAAAAAGATGTTGGATATAATTATATGCTGGAAGAGTGGGAAAAACTACTGGAAAAAGCACAAAAAACCCTGGTCAATACCAAACATACGATTTATGCAATTTAATATATTTCACCATGTATATTATACCCCGCACAAACGTCATCAGTTCAACCCCAACACATCTTCTAAATGCCCAAGATGTAATGTAGATGATAGTGATCTCATTCACGTGTTTTGAAGGTGTACACACTTGGTCTCTTTTTGGATAAACATTTATAAACATATGTCAGGTATATTACAGAAAGAAATTACTCCAGATCCACAAATATCATTATTAGGAGATGTAGAAATACTGAAAGATGTCAACAATGATGAAAAGAAATTAATACTATTAATAATGACAGCAGTGAAAAAATTTATATTAATCAACTGGAAATCCAATCATTCACCTCCAATTATACAATGGTAGAGAGAATTACTATCATACTGCACTCCAAAGTTTAACAGGATATGGGGTAAACTTATCAATAACATACAAATAATAGAAGGACAGTCGTTGATATAAATGAATTTAGCTTTGTATGTGTTTGTTTTTGTTCTAGTTTTGTTTTTTGGATATTCTGAATTGTGATTATGATGGATTGTTGGTCATTTTGACAGCTTGAGAAGATATGTACGATGTAGGGAAGGGATGGGATAATGAAATGAAAAAGTTATTTCTATGTTTGTTTTTTGATTCTACTGAGAAATATATAAAAAGGAAAAAACTCAATAAGTTTGTAATCCTCACTCAGTGCTTGATTTCTATCTCAGACACTTTCTTACTTTTATCAAAATTTCTAAAATAAATAAATAAGGCAGCACAGATTAGCACTCTACATGTGTCTCTGTTTCCATAAGGTGGTGACCTATAGTGAACTGGAATACAGCAGGTCACAAGTGGTTCTCTTGCATCATCGCACCATATTTTTTCTTGGTCAATCCAAAAGTCTAATTCTGTTCTTATTTTGTTATGTGTGTGTGGGCATATGAGTAGGTGAAGCCTGCAAGATGCAAATTTGATTAAGTTTCATCACCTTGAAATTTGATACGTAGTGCAACCAAAAGTAAACCCATGGGTGTGAGAAAGCACTCAAGATAAACCTTGCTGTTATTGCACAAGCCCTGCTCCCAGTGCCTGAACTAAGTTCAAGCTCAAGTTTATTTTTAGCCCAGTGTCACTGTTGACAGTCTGAAAGGGCTTTACCTGCCCATGCATTTACAACAAGCAAAATAGGTCAACACTCGCAGTATTAATCCTTAACTAAACTAACAGTTTTTAACTCTTATGTTGTGGCACACAAACTCAAACAACAAAACACAACTGGGGCAAGTGCAATCAAACTTTGCCCCAAATTACTTTCATGTCCCCAAGGTGAAAGCTCAGGGTTACCGCAAGATATTACCAAAACCTACCAGGACCTTGCACATCAAAAAAATCCTGCAGCTTCAAACACAGCCCAAAAGAAAAAAGCTGTGCAGCAGAATTCTTATTAAATCTCCTAATTTTGCATGCAAGTTTCAAGCACAAAAGTGCTTCAAACTGTTGCCTTCAGAGCTTCGCCTCTTAAAATGAAACACTGCTCTTCTTGCATGTTGTTGCATTCCACTTTCACTTGATTGAGCAATATACAAGGCTACGTGCTGCACAATGGCTGCCTGATGAAACCGCAAGCTGTCAGACATCCAGACCCAGAGAGAGCAGGAGTGGAGGGCAGTGACACAGAGAACAGATGATTATGACAAAAAGGAAAGTCATTTTATTAAAGTTTCCAATGGGTAACCAGCGTCAAGAGTTATAAGAGGTAGCTATACTGTATATTCCCTGGGTAATAAAAAAAAAAAAATAATAATAATAACTGTAGCACAGCCAACTTCAGTGTGATCGGTACCATCCTCACATAAGATTTGACATTGGATTTAACACTTATGATTTAACTTCAGGCCTCAACAATATATGGCTTCTTTTTACTGTCTCTTATCTTATGTTAGCCTATTTTCCTGGTGGTTACCTACTGTTTAGATGAGTAAGAAACAGAAAAACAGAAACATGACTGGAGGGCAGCCTTCTCTCCTTTTAGCAGCTGTACAACCATTGCATTTTGTTCAAAATACACAAACTCAACACGTTGCATTTTAAACACACTATTTATATATATATATTAAATATGTTTTAGGTACATGGTCAAACTAAATCATAAGAAATTATTACTTTAAAGGATATTTATAATGAACATAAAAATATTAGATAGTGTGGACCTAATCAAAAATAATTAATTTTATAGCTTGACAACTGTATAGCACCTCTAATAGAGTTACCTCAAATAATATGACATATAATTCCATGACAATTTGCTTTACAGCATACATGAGAAAGTACTACTTTAACCACAGTACACCCTGGTTTTACTGAAAAAACCGTAGCATCACTATTACAGTATGTACAAAGAACCACATCGGGGATGACCAGGACTTAGTCATTCCTCTGACTATTGACATGACTTAGAAGGCATTTTTACATACAAAACACATGCACACGCATGCACACACATACACACATGTACACACAGATAAAAAGTGGCAGTTTCCTGCTCACAAAATGCGCAGAGTGCATATCAGCTGAAATACAATCAAAAGGGTAATCCTCCTCCTCCTCCCACAGTCATTTCCATTCTACACTTTTGACCTGATCTCCCTCCTCTCAGAGCCTCTTTCACTACTGCAGATCCGGGTCCAACACTACTTGTGTTGATTGGCATACTTCACTGTGATGGTTGCCACATTCTAATACTCACAGTTTTCCCTATGTGGTAAACAATGTGGTTTCCATTGTGGCTAAACATTATTTGAAATATTTGTTTGGTTGCCAGACAGTGCAAAGGTTACAGGAGGACAGAGGATATGTGCATTAACGACAAATACATTCACTGCGTACTAGATATCTTGGTGCTATTTTGACAATATGCAAATTCTGCTTAAATACAAACCAGAACTAGAAGGCACCCGGAGAGTGCAGACCTCTAACCTATCTTTAACTTGCTTGTCACATCATTTCTATTACTTAAACCTTAAAGCAACATTCACAAAGCTGGTAATGTGGATTGTGCAAAATCTGCCTTCATACAATTATAGGCGTCCTTGGCCAGTCCGCCACTCATCTAAGAACTATTCAGACTCAACTCCAAATTATGTCCAGAAATATGTCTGGTTGATTCTACATGGTCCGCATTCCAATCTTACTGAATGCAACTTTAACTTAAAGTTGACTTTTTTATCCCGCAAAGGTACTCACAAAATGTGGTATCAGGTCTCTTAGCTCCATTGTTTCAAAGTTAAAAAAAAAAAAAAAAAAAAAAAAAAGTCTAATGGTGGTAATCCCATTTCTGTATCGCTGAAAAAATCTAGCCAGTTGTTTCCTGGCTTGAGGCCTCTCTGTCCACTAACTTACATGTAAGTCTGCTCTGACAAACAGGGCTAAAGCATAAAACTCTGTTAGAGGGGGAAAAACTTTCACAAAATAGGAAAACATCTGTCAAAAAGTCTTGTGCCTTCAGTGTGAGTCCTGCTTAGTGTCCATTCTCACGGGGCAGCTGGAGCTGCAGATGGATCAGAGTGCTGAGCCTCCTCTTCACTCTGGTCTTCTTCTTTCATGTCGAGTGTGAACAACAACAGAGACTCTGTACTGACACCCTCAGAGGTTACACTCTGTCAACAGGTAGCTGAAGCCGAGGATTATTTGATTAATCTTGAGGTGATCTGAAGAGTAGAAATGCAGAGAAGCCTCCTCCCTCGTCTTGATATACACTGTGCTGGTGAGCCCCCTGCAGACTTTATCTTGACCCTGCAGGCTGAAGTTGCTGACAGGAGTCCCCATCACCTGCAGCTGCAGGACACCACTGGCCGCGTTTGTAACTAAGCTCTCATAGCACACATACATATGCAAGACGTATGGTCCGGTGCAGCTGAAGGAGATCTTGCTTTTGTTTTCTGTCAGATCAATCATGTTGTGTGTATATTGAGAAAACTTGAGTGTGTCATTGAAGTCTGGGCCTAGGGAGAGAGGGGGAGAAAGAAAAGTGAGAATGAGAAGGACAGAATGACAAAAGGGCAGATCAAATTTCAATTTGCTTGATGAAATATCCTAAAGAAGCAAATTCTGTTGTATTCTCCACTTGAGGAGATGCAAAACCCACATTGTTTGCCCACAGTGTGTAATGAAGGAGGGTGTCACTCAGTTTTGTAAAGTGGGAAGGGGCTGATATGATTACAGCGCATCTCTGTGAAAGATTTTGAAGCCTGTTCCTCTGAGCCTACAGGCCTGCTAGTAAAGCAAGTAGGCCCTCTGGGCTCATGAAGCCTTGAGCTCTCCAAAAACAAATGTGACTTCTTCAGTCAAGGTGTAAATACAAACTAACTGCATGGAAATCATAGTTGGAAAAAACAATATCTGGCAATTATCTTGTCCAACCAGTCAGCTCAACCCTTATGTTTACACACACATTACGTTGGTCTGTCTCCATGGCAACAGACATTACATCCTAATTTTGACTGGGGGATTTTTTGGCATGCAAAACTTATGCAAAGCTATAGTGTATAATGGAATTATGATATGCTCGAGCAGAAACACTGGACAGTAGTATTCAGACTTTCCAAGTTCAACTTTGCAGACTACAATGTGCATACTTGAATGTACTGATTGCTGACAGCCAGTCCTGAATTTGGAGTTATTTACACTTTCAAATATTTTTCCCCACAGTCAGCAGGAAGGCACACCCACTACCTTTCACAAAAACTGGTGCATCTAATTTGTACATGTTGTTGACAGGAGAGTGATTCTGTTCTTGTTGATACTTTTCTCAAGCCATTTGACCCTTCCTTAATACATATTTTCAGTCCATATTTTCAGCCTCTTCAAATAATAAAAATCCTTCTTCAGTGACTCACCTCCAATACTGTCAAAGAGTATGAATATTTCTTTATTTTCAGTTCTGCTGAAGTCCTGTTGGAGAAAGACACAAAGCAGTTTAAGACTCAGAGAATTTGTGGTCAACTGTGTTTACTGTCGTCGCTGCTCTCTTGTTAGTACACTTTCACTATGGCTATGACTATGACATGGAGTAATTAGGAAAGTGTTAGTCTTCTGAAAGGTCACTCAGTACAGCTCAGCGGTTCCTTAAGCTCTGACTTTAGGAAGCAAAGCAGTTTGTGTGAACTCTTCTGTTGTATTGATACAGTGGTATGGCTTGTGGTATCAAAAGGGACTGACTGACAGGAACTAGGAAAAGTTGCCACAGCAGGATGATTAATAACCAAAGTGAGAGTAGCATCATGGTGATAAACATCACAGCCCACATACTGAGCAGAGAAACGTGTTAGTGATCAGAATCATCACTGCTGTTCTGAATATAATCACAAAGGGATGTCTTTTCAGTTTTAAAACTAGATAATTCAGTGCAAGGCGTCTGTTGTTGTAGGGCTAACTTTTAAATTTTGCACACTGTGTACCAAATTTTTAGGCCTGGTAAAGTCTGCTGCTCGGGAGCCACTTTGAGTCCTGCCTCTTTGCTTCCAGTTGCTACTGTACAGGCCCTACTGGAACTACAGCTGTGGGCACGGGGAACTACCACAATCCAGAAAAGCTGAAAATGGTCTTTTATGAGCACTGGTGCAAAACTGGTTGGTGTTAAATTGTGGTTGTGGCATTTTCCAAGCCTGCAGCTCTGTGACACTGGGAGCCATATTGCACAGCATCTCCCTGTGTACTAACCTTTGAAAAAGTGTTTTAAGTACAGATTATAACTGTGTAGGTGCTTGATGAAAATCTCTCAGAAGTGTGCTTCCAGCTGCAACACAGTATTAACTTCTGGCTGTACTCTTTCCTGTACTCAAGTAATGAATTAATGCCTGACTGAGCACAGTGCGTTTTCCTGTATGACATTTTCATGGCAGGACTAAGCAAATTCAGTATTTGTAGGTTGTTCGTGCATTGTTTTTTTTTTTTTTTGTTTTTTTTTTTTAAAGGTGATGTTCAAACTATCCAGCACTCATCTTTTTTTTTTTATAAAACTATAATGTATATGTATTGGACATCTTCAAATCATAAGGACTTGACAAATATACTCACACCACAATGCAGTTCTGGTTGTGGTTTAATCAAAGTTAAGGGAACTTCAGTGAAAGGCTATATTTCTCTTACATTACTCCATACTTTTTCATTTGCAATATACCTAATGATAGTATCTAAGTATACAGACTGATACACTCGAATACAGCCATAGTAACATGTAACCAAAAACAGTGAATGTGAGTGGACTGACCACAGACATCCTAAAATGACTTAAAGAGACTTAAAACCATATGAATGGAAGTGAGTCTCTGTGATTGGCTGACAGCCTGAGCTTGACTCAAGCAGAATGAATGAGGAATTCACTTTTCTCCTTCTTAAAGAGGTTTTAACATGCTACCATGCTTTAACATGCTTTTGACTGTCAGATATATATATATATATATATATATATATATATATATATATATATATATATAGTGACTTGAAAGGATTGTACCGTTATTGTTGCTCCTACACCAGGTTGGTCTTAAAATTTTTTCCCCCTCTTTTCTTAAAGATACTGGGATCTGTATTGGGTATTCATTTACTTATTTTCACCCATTGTGAGATCTTGACAGCCTCACAGTGAAACAGGTGAATGTTTTCACTCTGTCTTTGATGAATGAGTCTGAAACTGACCCTATGTTTCATCACTCTGTGTAAATGAATCCACACAAGGTCAAATCTACATCTGGTCTTAAGAAAAGCCTTGCTTTACATTCACTGTGTAATATAAAATCAGTCACAAATGCTTACAGCCACTAAGGCAGCAGAGGTATTAATCTTTGATAATGGTAGTTCTGAGTTTTAGATAGATCTACAAGATGTATTTTCCTTATCTTTAAGTATTGGTTATCTCACTTTAAGATAACGCTCCTCACATTTTGAATATTTGAAACATGAGTAGCCTGAATCAACATTGGCCCAGTGGCAGGGATGCAGTGGAAAGTAAAGCCACCTCAGTTCAGTCATCTTTTTATTTGCAGAAGTGTCTGCTCATCTTTGCAGGCTGACAAAAACTTTTTGTAAATTGGTTATGATGACTAAGCCTCCACATTGCAAAACAGTGTTAAAGATAAGTTTGCAGTGTATCAGCAGCCCACATCACTGCCCAATGGAAAATGGTCCAAATTGGCTCATCAAATCACATACAGTAAATCTGGAAGATGACTCGCAGCTTACTCACCTGCTGCCTCACTTACCCAGTAAACTTTGAGAGTGACAGCCAGGCACGAAGCCACCAGCACGCTCTGCACGGTAATGACGACCGCAAGCCTCCATGCCCGGTCATTGTCCCGGTGCCGGCGCGTCACGGCATCACCCTCTTCATCCATTGTCCTCGCGCTCTCTCTCCGTGTGTGTCTGCCGCTGCTCTGAGCGCAATGCGATGCCACAGCGGCGTTTTAACACGAGTGGGCAAGATAAAGGAGGGGATTGAAACTGACTGACTGGAAAGAAATCCCCCATACTCGACTTTTTTTTTTTTTTTTTTTTTTTTTTTTTTGTGAGCGTGCGCGTGTGGGGGTGATGCGTGTGCGAGAGGAACCGGTAGAGTGCGTGCATGCGTGCGAGTAACAAGAGGGAGGGAGGCTACTGGAAGCAGGAGAGTGAAACCAGCACACCAGGAGAGTGATACTGCTGCTTATAGAAGTCTGAACAGCAACAGCGAAGGTGCGACTTCGATAATGGCTCACAAACCCAGTGAGTGAAACCTCCCACAGCTGTACTCTAACAAAGAATCAGTGAATCAGACCGGCTGTGACATTCATACAGGGAAGTCGCTGTGTCCGCGCTGCTCAGCACTGAATATACGGTGACCTTATTGTGGTATTGTCTATGGCATCTCTGTAATATTCTCGTAGTATTCATATGGGGAGTTCTCCTGTGTCTGCCGCACTCAGTGAACTTAATGTACTTTTTATCGTACAATTTCTTAACCCCCTTTCTTTGGGTTTCACCAGTAACTTCTTTCACTCAAGTGCTTTCAGGCTTTGCAGTGGATCAAGTAGAGCTACATCACCGACATGCATGTGATAGGATAAAGTCATGGTTTGGATTACTCCCAGGTCCATGGGAGTGTAAATCCACCAAGGCTGGTTAATTAACGTCCTCTAAGGGGTTTATTTAGTTACATTTGTTTTATTTATTTACCGAGGGTTGCTAAAAAAAAAAAAAAATCCTAAATTGTTTCCAAAATAAACTTCTTTTTGTGTCAAAAATGGATTGACAAAAATGGGAGCATTATCTAGTGTCCAGGCAATTTATCATTTGGACGTGCGTGCTTTTCTAAACTTTGTGCCCTCATCAGTGTACAAAGACACACACACACACACACACACACACACACACACACACACATCGTCTGGACCGCTATCAACAGCTATAAAAGCCAGAAACGCATCAGTGATTCAAACATCTAGACATAAAGAAATTCAAAATACAGTTCGAAGGTCTTCCAAGTAACAAAACAGAAACTTTTACTGTTAAAATCAACAAGAAGAATTTGTCATCCCCCCAGGTGGGTGCCGGTACCGCGCCCACCCGGTCAGGTCTGCCGGATCTGACAGGTGAGCGGCGCTGATGATTTTTTTTTTTTTTTTTTTTTTTTTTTTTGGTGCTCGTGCCGCCCCCCACGTGACATGAAAAAACGCTGCCCTGGGTGGCTGCCCGCTTCGCCCATGCCTAAAACCGCTACTGGTCAAGAGTCATTTATCAGCTTCAGCAGGTGCAGCCTGGAGGGGATCATGCGTTTGGTTGAGTATGTGTGTGTCTGTGTATCTGTCTGGGGCTAATCTCATGAAATACTAGGCCTATCAGCCTAAAACTTTTTTTGGACAGTTATAATTGTATTATGAAGAACCTCTTGTGCTTGCGGGACTCAGACCCTTTGAAAAACAGTTGTTCTCACTACTTCCGCTCCCTCTCTCGCTCACTCGACCACTGCTGCTCTGTCCTCGCCTCTCACCTATCATTCTGCTGGGTTGCTGTTCTGCTTCTCAGAGCGGCCCCTGGCCAAACTGGGGCCCTAAGCAAAGTGCACAACAGGTACAAAATCAGTGCATAACAAAATGCATTTTAACATAACAATCTTTGTTAGTAAGAGCACACAATATCTGAAATAAAACAATAAATTAGGTCATCAGTTATCTTAAGTGAACAGCAGGTCATCACGAGGTCTTAGGGATGCACTCGAGTCCAAATCCATATCCGACAAGTAATAAATAATGGCTTTTTTGCGATCATCAGGTGTTTTGACCCTTAACCGTGACACCCTTACGCTGGTGGGTTGCCAGTGGTAGCCAAGTCACTGCCCATCTCCTCCTCCTGGCTTCCAGCTCAGCTCTTCTCTCCTGCTCCATAGCCAGCAAAAGGCTTTCTCTGCTGCTCTCCTTTTCCCCTGCAGTCATCCAAAAGGTCCTGGTATTTGGCATTCTTTCTTTCATCGCAGGCCTCATTGCACCCTTCTTCCCACGGGACTGTAAGTTTGATGAGAATTATCTTCTTTGCCTCTTCAGACCACAGCACCACAGCTGGTCTCAGGGTTGTCTGGATAAGCTGGTGGAACTGCAGTCTTCCTCCCAGATCTACCTTCATGTTCCAAGAACGGGCCATTTGTAGTAGGATGTTTCTTGATGTTGCTGTGGTTGGTGGCTTTTCTCCCTCCATTACAAACTGTATTGATGTTATTCTCCCATGTGGTTGGCGTTTCTTGCATCTCTGCTGCTCCAGGGTGTTAGCCAGTGTCCGGAGCACCTTGTCTTGGCACCATCTTTACCTCTCTTGGGTGAGCGCTGTTCTACACCCTGACAGGATGTGTGGCATGGTGCCATTCTCCCCACAAACCTTACACCGTGGGTCCTCTCTCATGCCCCACTTGTACAAGTTTGTTGGACTTGGGAGTGTGTCGTACAGTGGTCGCAGCTGGAGGGAGATGTGTAACGGTTCCTGCTTCCATAGATCTGCTCATGTGATCTTTCCTTTAGGGAGGTCCCATTTGGTCCAGGCTCCCTGGGATAGTAGATCCACTGCCCTTGATCTTCAGCCTTCCTCCTCCAGGTTCTGTAATTCTTCCCGGATCATTGCTCTTCTTTCCCAGGGTTCTGCCTCCATGTCCACTGCTAGACATGGGAATTTCCAAAACCCTGTCTTCCTGTGCATGGTGTTCCTGTGATGTCACGTAGCCTCAATATGCTTTCTGCTTGTGGAACAGATGCATCAGCTGCCCACTTACGTTCTGATTTCGTGGTGATGCCAAAGTGTTTGCTACCTTAAATTCCTCCACCACAGATCACAGGGGGAGTTGGAGCTGTCCTGATCTTATGTCGAGGCCTACTGATGCGAAGCTTTGAGGGATTCCCAGTCACTTTCGGAGGTACTTATTGATCTTTCTTTCCACTCCTTCTACACATGTCAAAGGGGCTCCATACACTGTCAGCAGCCACATGAGTCTTGGTAACAGTCCATGTTGGTAGAGCCATGCTTTGAACTTTCCAGGGAGCCCTGACTTTTCAACCCTCCTCAACCGCTCCTCTGTCTGCTTCTCCATACTGGTGATGTTGTTCCTGTTGGTTAGCGAGTTGTCAAACCATTTTCTGAGGCACTTTATAGGATTCTCCTCAATTGATGGAATCACTTCTCCTTGCACTTGCAGTTTGAACCTGTTCATCAACTTACCTTTCCGGATCACCATGCTCCTGGATTTCTTGGGCTTAAACTTCATTCTGGCCCACGTTGCCATGTGGTCCAGAACTGTTAGCACCCATCTCGCCTCCACATGGGTTGTGGTCGTCACGGTGAGATCATCCATGTAACCTTGTCATGCCAGGTTCCATTACTGGTCCTTGGGCTTCTTTCCCAGCAGCTGTTATGAGGAGGTTCATTCCCATGACGAAGAGGATGGGAGAGATTGTGCATCCAGTTACGATTCCCTTTTCCAGGCTTTGCCCCCGAGCTGCTTAGTTTTAATAAGCAGGAATTTAAGTCATTTTATATTTATTTGTGGTTAAAATCCAACAATTAAAAAAAATAATACATTGCTTATGGTTTAAGCCATGCCCACCTTTTTTCTTGAATCTGAATCCAAATTATTTTGCCACAGAACAAATACAAATACAAGTAGTGGTACCTTCACACACCCCTACGAGCTAGACTTATGGTTAAAAATCAAGTAACCTCTAGTGGTCCTGTCAAGAACAACACTGGTGTCATACTGAGTGAGTGAAAACCCCAACATGAAGACAGTGGTGGGGAGCAAATGGTTAAAACAACGTGAGCAAAGCTTGAATCCAGGCTCAATAGCGTTTATTTTTTAGGTGGCTAATGTTAGCTAGCTAATATTCGCTAGTTGTACTTGTACTTATAAGTGGCCAATGCTCTGCTGACTCAATAACTGCAGAGCTCCAAGTCTCCTCTGGCATCAACATCAGCACAAAAACTGTGCGATGGGAGCTTCATGGCATGGGTTTCCATGGCTGAGCAGCCGCATGCAAGCCTTACATCACCAAGCACAATGCCAAGTGTCGGATGGAGCGGATTTAAAGCATGCTGCCACTGGACTCTGGAGCAGTGGAAGCTGTTCTAGCTGCAAAGGAGGGACCAACTCCATACATCAGAAAAGCTCCTGTAGGTGTAATGTGAAGGTGGCCCAATACTTTTGCCTATATGGTGTATGTTAAATAGCCTGATGTATTCCAACTGTAAAAAATGACAGCCGTTACTGAGTGGTGTGTGTGTGAGAGAAAAAGAGAAAGAGAGAGAGAGGGAGAGACAGAGAGAGACCAACCTTTGTGTTGAAAGACAAATGTCTCGTGAACCACAAGCTCCTGACCACAGGTATAATATGTGTAATGAAATCAGGGCTCTCAAGTTTTGAACTTGAGTTTAGAGTGAGATTTTGGCGGCGGCAGCGGGGGTGCGGTTTGGGGTGGGGACGGGGGTCCTCTTCTGTAACTACTTAAGCGAGCGTCTGCATCGATGTGTCAGTTGACGTCTTCTGTAGCTACTTCAGCGAGCGAGAATCAATGTATCGTTGGAATCAGAATGTAACGTTGTTGTAGCGGCAATATCTAAATCTTACCTGGATACAGCTATTTTCTGATTAGCTGTTCGGTAGCTATATTCTTTTGATTTGATCAGCTGGTGTGTGGCAGGGCCTTCTGAACTCTACCTGGAACTCACTTGATTCCTCTACCTGTTCCACTGTTATAAAAAATAGTGCCGCAACTTGGTGGGCGTTATGCTGGTAATTTCTCTGCCTGAGAAATACAAGGTGTGGTGTGTGAGCGGGTTAAAATGCGTGTGTCTCACGCCCAATATGTGAGACTTGAGAGCTTTGTGAAGTAAAACACATACTGAGAGCACAAGAAACAGCTAAACCTGAGAGGCTGTGGGAGGTTTACAATATAGTTTCTATACTATACTTTATTATATTTGAATCATATGGCAATTTATTGTATAATTTGAAAAGTTTTTGACAGTACAATTGGCTGCTGAGTCTCTCCTATGCTGGCCAGCTGTATCCTCCCCCTGGGGGTCTGCTCTCTGCTGATTGCACTTTACTAGTTCTCACTAGGAGCCAGCCATGATTAACTATTCTATTTTCAGTAGTCTATTTTCAGTAAGCCTGCGTAATTTTAGTGCCTTAGTCAGGTCTAATTGCCAATTGCTGGCATGTAGGCTACCAAAATGAGGACAACACATATAATAAGCAACCCTTGCCTCCCTCATCTGATTTGCTTTCCCAATGAACGGACAGCTGCAACATTAACTCTACTAGTGTAGTTAGTGGGTATAGTTTAGTATAGTCTTTACATACTTCATTTATATAGTACTATACTTCTTTATATACTTCATTTATATAGTTTAATACAGTTTTCATATATTTCAGTCATACTTCTGGTGAAGATCTTGTTCTCAAGACAGTGGAGGAGTTAAATGGATCAAACTTAGTGGATGTATTGCCATCGCATGGCCAAATACCTTAAATATCAGAGCGTTTCCAGTGAGCGAGTGTGCACGTCACAGCATGGCTCTATGTATACTATGGGTAGGAACCAGAGGATCCAGGGGAAGGGAAGAGGTGTGACTTGGGTCCAGATAAACGGAGCTGCTGGTTTGAGAACCCACATGTCCTACGAGTTTTTGTTCCAACTCTACTCTTGCACACATGATTCAGTTAAGGGCTTAATGCTGACTGGTTGAAACAAATCTATCTGAACAGGGCACGCATGAAAGTGTGTGGCCTGTAATTAGATCAGGTGTGCTGTGAGAAGCCTCACAGTGCAGCACGCATGACAGGAAGTGATGTAACTGCACTGTGGGGCACTTAGTGGATCTCAAAGAAGAAGCCACATACTGTGAAAAAACAACATGGACATTAACCCACAGACTAAATAATAAATGGTAAATAATTTAACTCAGCAACATTGCACAACGTTAATAAGACGAGTTTAGGGTTATGGTTAAGGTTAGAGTTAGGCTTGGAACTTCCCAGCCTCACAGGGCAGTGACATCACTTCCTGCCTCATAGTGCATCTGCACTGTCAGGCTGCGTGCAGTCTGACCCTTCTCAAAGTTGCAGGGCAGATGGTACCTAAGGACTGATTTTAGAACTGCAGAGCCAGCTGAGAAAAAAAGAGCCATGTGTAAATCTTGTTTATAAATCGGATTTGTAAACTGTGCCATCAAACTACCAATTCATGCCCACAGATTTGCCCTTTAATTCCAAGACAGTTTGCAAATCTGTGGCCGTGGATTCATAATTCATGTGCATGGATTATAAATCTGAGATAATGGTTTGTAAACTGTGTGCAGATTTATTAACCGAGAGTACAGATTTATACATGGCTCTGTTTATTTCTCAGCTGATCCCGGGGGGGCTCTGTAGTTAACCAGCTGTTCCTAGGAAGAGCAAACATATCTCTCTTATGAACAATACAGAAGACTGTTTCACATCAAAACATTTACTGACTCGGGTATTTAAAAATCACCGGCTTACATCATCAAATCAAGTCCACATGTTATGTTGTAACTTTTTTTTAAGATCTACATAATGTACATAATGACAGCCTGAGGGGAACACACTGCGACTTTACTGCGGTCAAACTTATTTGACTTATGTTGCTCAAACAAATAAGCTTCATGGACTTTTATCGGTAGAACAAAAATAAATCCAACACAATTGAGTTTCAGTTTCAATGCTGTTTTTTTTTTTCTCTCCGAGAAATGATGATGGCAGTAGACAATGAGCGAACCATCTCAATTCCCTCCCATCTCTGTTCTGCGGGAAACAAACATGAGCTCACAGCAGCGCCTGGTGTACCTGCTGGTTAATTATATCCATCTGGTGTAATTAGGAACTGGATGGGATCAGGAATACCAGTTGAATGTAATAAACTACCAGGTAAGATAGAAAACCATTATGGTTGCTGTGCAGTACATTCTGTGTGTAAAACAGGGCAGAATTTGAGGAAACATAAGGAGCAAGAAGCATCGGACAAACTCCACAAGAGGTTAGACACTTTAAGTCTAGATACTTGTGATAATGGCATGAATATATACTTGTGATAATGGCATGAATATGTGAAATGTGTCCAGTGACGAATAACTGTGAATGCAAACTGGTTACGGCTGATTACTGCATGGTATATGGAAATTCCAGAGAAAAATGGCACCTGGCTGTCTACTGCCGGGCTGTTTCCGTGTCACCACATCACACCAAAGTCTCCGTGTGAACTCCCCTGTCCGCTGGCTTGTTGTGACATGGCCAGACATGCCCAAAACTATGGTTCTAGTAAGCTTGTAATTGTTTTGGTACAAGCCCCAACTAAAGCACCTACTGAGACTAAATCAAACAGTTTTTCTGTATTTTCTCTGTCAGCTTGACATGGGGGCTGGAGGTGAGAAACCACATCACTCTCAGATCCAGCAAGACAACCTGGCAGTTTCAAAGGAGGATCGATGTCTGCATGTGGGAAAGGGAGACCTGCTAAAAAGGTTTCACAGTAAACAGTTTCCACTGTGTGGGCACTAGAAACACAACACGCATATTTGAAGTAGACTAATAGGACAGGCAGTTTACATTTATGAAGTAAAGATACCACCTCTGCCAGGTTTAATAAGCGAAGTGAAATAAATGTCAAGTGATAAGGATGACCTCCTGTGGTACGAGATGATCTGTAACAGAAGCACATGTTCGTATGGGGAATTCCATGGGCAGAAGCACTGTGACAGCCCACATTATTTCTGATCACAGGCCACCAAATAAGCTGTTTACCCAAGGAAAGCTGAGGACTCATTCGGGACAGGTGGGGAGAATGCAGCGACCGAGGAAAGTTTTCATTCGCACGGTACATCTCAGCTGCACCAGTTAAACATCAAGGACAGAAAGAAATAGGAGGAAAGTCCAGTTTGGAGCTTGGGGAAGACACACAAAACTGCATCAGCTTAATCATCAACTCGCAGCCCACACACATCCTTTTACAAAGCCCCTTCATCTGTTTGTGTGTATGTTGTTTGGCAAAGGCATAGGCTGTACTGATGCTCATTTCTAGAATTTTCTCAATGACAAATGGAGGAATGGAGGAATTAAGCCTGAGGCTTCTGCCTGGCTAGAAAAACAGACTTGAAAATGAGTACCATGATAAATAATGACCAGTTTTTCTCACTCTGGTAATCAAATTCCTTCTCTTAAGTCCTCTAACATTGGATTTCCATACCAACAGGATGGCTTAATGACAGAGAGCAATGGATGTGTACTGCTAACCAGCACTGACTAACCAGCAACTTCCCACCTGCAGCCACAGAAATCATCAAAATAAGTCCGTCAATTACCAGTCATGGATTTTATTTAGCCATTTAGCGTGGGGTAGGCACTGGCCCTGGATTTCAAACAGGGGAATATCTCTGTGTTTATAGGACATAAATGAAACCAATCAGAAGTTAAATTTTGCAGTGAAACATGACAGCACATAGTTATTTGTATAAATTTGAAAAGCAGCATGTCTTGTTTCTCTAAACATAGAATTTAAAAGGAATACTGCAATGTTTTGGATAAATATTAATTCATTAATTATTAACTGATTAATAATAAAAAATGAGTCCCTTTAGAAGAAGATCATTTGTGCCTGATCTACTTATACCTGCAGTGGTTCGCAAATCACTGCAACATATGGAAGGATAAATCTGTTCAGCATTTACAGTTCCACCATCTAACTTCTTCTTCTTCTTTTTTAATCCTAAGACATGTATAAACATGATACACAGTGTAAATAAGACAGCTTTGGAATTGCTGTAAGGTTTATTTTTTCACTTTGATGGAGCTAGACTCATGACTCCCACAGACTTTAAGTCTTTATGGTAAACTAACCTGAAATGCTACCCATAGGAACCGAACCATGAGACGTACAGAGGTGAAAATGGTATCAAACATCTTGTGTCAGTCCAGGTAAAACGGAAAACAGGTATTTTGCCCAAAATGTTGAAGCATTCCTTTAAGCACACATCATAGTTTTGAGTGATGTGTACACAGAGAAATAACAACCATGTAAGAACCATGTTTAAATAGATCATACTTTAATACTGAAAATGCACCCATAGATCCCACCTCCTCATCCTCGTAGTTCCCCAGTGTCAGTAGCATTCTCACTTACTGTACAGTATGGCACCCTTCCTTACACATACACACATGCGTGCACGCACACACGCACACGCACACGCACACGCACACGCACACGCACACGCACACGCACACACACGCACACACACACACACACACACACACACACATTTAAGTTCATATAATATAATTCACAAATGTATATTCCTTTGTCTCATCATTTCTATTTAACAAGTTAGTTAAATATGTACACACATGTTGGGTAGCTTGGTTGGTTTCTAATTATTCCTCCAATCAAATTCCAATTCAAGGAATTGAAAAAAAAAAAAAAAAAAGCCAATTCAAAACAAATGGCACCCTCCAGCTCTCCAATTAGAAATCCGTCTCATCTGACAGGATTCAAGGCCCTCATGGTTGTCTTGACCCCTTTACTCAGCAAAGAGGCAGCTTGTCAGTCTTTTCCTAAATGTGTCGTACCGCTGTCCCGTGTCTTTCACAGAGACACGGGTGGCTTGGAGGAAAGTCATGGCCTCATCTGCCATTCTGTTTCACTTTGTCTTTCCAAGCGCGGTCCTATGGCCTTAGTTCAATCCTGTGGAAAATTTGGACAGTGAGGGAGGTTTTGGCACAAAGCATGTGTTTTGTCACTACACAACCAGTAGTAGTGGGAGGGGGGTCTTAGATACAGCAGATACTGTCCTAGTGCACAACAGTCCTGAGAGGAAGTTCATGTGGTTGTAGAACCACGCAGAGTTCAAATGCTTTGAAACCAGACAGTACTTCCTTTTGCACAGCCATAGCTGCTTTCTCCTCCAGTCTCCCCAGAGTATCGATCACTGTGTGAAAAACTAGGAATGGTCAAGGGAGGAAGTAGTATGCTGTCTTTGTTCCAGCCTGTCAATCCCTGCACCCACTCTCCATTTCCTTCTTTAAGACCGGGGCATCTGCCACTGTCAAAATCCATTAGTGCTAATTCCTCTTTGTATTTTCACATGGGAAGTAAAGTCCTGGCTGTTCTTGTTCCCCTCCCGTTTTTAGGGATGGGGGAGGTTCATTCGGTCCTCTATGAGAGTGTTGTCGGGCCCCTGCGCCTCCATGCACTGCTTGACTGTAGCAATGACACCCGACAGACGCCGGTCGAGGGCTGCTAGGTGTGGCTCAGCCAGGACGGGGTGGATGGGGTCAAAGGCCAAAGCCTGGCGCATGGCTGCACTCAAAGCCCCACCTCTCAGCAGGTTTAATCTGTTCCACGTAGACACACGCACCCTGCCACAGAGGGAAAATAAAGAGCAAGAGTGATACTTTCAACCATCATGAAAAATGAGACACAAGACTTATAAAGAAGAGAGTGTACATTCTTAGGAATTTTGTGACTGAATACTCACATGCAACACTGATAGAGCGGCGCGAGGATACTTCGCTCATCAAGAGCTGCGTTCCCAAAGCTGCATTAAAAAAAAGAAAGAAAGAAAAGACTAAAGTGAGGCAGCTGAACCTGAAGGTCTGTCTGCACTGCGGTTAGGAGAAGCCATCAGAACGTATTAGCCACACTCTGCTGGCACATGGCTCTGTGGAGAACAGCACACACACTCTAAGGCTTCAAACACAACATTTCTAGGACACACTCAACTCAGCGAAGTCAGAGAGGATCTTGTGGGCACAATTCACGTTTATCTGTTGTGCTCCTCAGACGAGGCTTAGAGCTAACACTACACACAGTCAGAAGCATAAAACACTGTGTGGAATAAAGTGGTTTAAAAACCTTTAAAACTGTTTTAGGGACAAGTTGGACAACACAACAACCGTAACAACAATTCACAAGGTGCAAGTAGATAGACTTTCGGCTAAAAATAATTGCCTTCAGCTGCATGTTACAAATCCTTCACAGTCATCTTGGATTTTAAGGCAAATTAGCTAGTGTTAAAATCAGAGGGTCAGCTGGTGGTTGCACTAACTATGCAAGTTCAGACAAGTTTGCAAACAGCTCCACTGCCTGGGGCACCAAATATATGCCAAAATATTAAAAATGCAAATCACAAAATAAGGACTTAAAATGTTATAAAGCCACTACAATGACCATACAGCTGAGGTTTTTCACTGAGTAACTCAAAATACAGATGATCTAAGTTGGTTGCAAAAGATGTAACAGGTTAAATCCCTGCAACAATCATAGTGTGCTGTCAGTTTCTGGAACAGTGAACCTCATCCCACCCACTCACTGTTATCTACTCTCACTCTGTTGTGACAGATTAACACTTAAAATGTTAACACATGTTCACAGTGTTGACAAATGTTAGCAAACCAGTTTTTAGACATAAAATTATCTTGTGCAATAAAGTCAACTAGAGTATTGGGGAAGTTGTTGGTCTTAACCCAGATTCTTTGATGATTTGATCACACAATTAGTTCGCAGGGAGGACACAAGATGTATGCCCTACATGAAAACATTTCCAGAATGATTGTGCTGAGGTGGTGTGCTTGGAAAAACCAAGGTCTCAGCAGAGATGTGTTAACTTTTAAACAGCCAGGCATGCTAAAATTAAATATGAAATCAACACAAGTAACAGTGTGGAATCATTTACTTACCAGTGAAGAGAGTTACACTGACATGTCTGTACAAGTGTATGTATTTGGCTTTTTTTTTTTTATTTCATTTGTGCATAATTTGTCAGCAACACCCACAACAAAACTAATGACAAAACAAAACAAAAAAAAAATTATGTTTGATATACTGTCCTACAAAGGTAAACAGCAGTAGCAATTTTCTCCCCCAAAGATCAAATGGCAAATTTAAATTTCATTTTATTGAAAATGAGAGGTGCAGGTGCTTCTAAACATCATATTACCAACCTCTGTACCAAGAATGCCAAGACGGAAGATACAGTAATCAAGATAACAATGATGAAGTCATCCTGTCTCGGTCTCACTCAGTCTTGCTCTTATGCAGTTACCACCCATTACCTTTGTAGAGCAACGCTGCACAGCGCAGCGAGTGAAACCACCCTCAGATCAGGGGTTCACTCATGACCTATAAGGAATGCTTTAAGTTGGTGAGATGCACACCCTGTGAAGAGCTACAAAGGTCTCAGTAAAACACAGTGAGCAAAGCTAGATTTACGTTAAACATTTACACATTCACATTTAGGAGCGAGACAGGTGTGTGCCCTCTCAACAGAGTTGTAAAGCACTCGCTCCTCTGCGCGTGCTCGCAACAGGAAACATGCGACAATGTAGCAGTGATAATACGGGATCACTGCAGACAACAATAAGCAGAGACACCCACGGCCCTTGGCAGCACCGCAAATCATCCTGAGAGTCAACAGTTTCCCTGCCACATGTCACCAGATTATTCAAAAACAGAGGGCCTTCATGAATTATCTGAATTTCCTGTAATTACTGGTGTCGACTGAATGAACCCACATCAAAGTTACTGTCCCCCCACACTGAGAAATATTTTGAAATGTTTAACTGTCACACATGGTTTAAGCCTAACTAAATAAACGTGGAATGAGTCAGTGTTACTAAAATAATGTTACTATTACTGGGAAATCATTTAATGATGGTAAAATTTAAAATAAAATTTGTTGAGCATGTAATAATATTTGTTGTAGGGTCAGATGGATTTTATTTTTATTAGACAAACTACAAAACAACATGTTTTGTTGTAAAACAGTGATTTCATTCATTCAAAAAGATGACAGTCATACTCCTCACTCAGAATACGTGTAGGAGGCGGGATAACTTTGATAAGTGTGGGACAGGATTCTTGGGATTAACTCTGACATGCTTGTTAACTATGGCCCTGATCAAGATTGCCAACCAATCAGCATCGTCCTCTATTTTGTCCCTCACCTCTTGGCGTTGTCTAGGAGGATGAGCATGCTGGCACCCCCGTCGTCCTGGAAACTCTCGTAGTGATGGCGATCAGCGTTCCCGATCAGATAATCAAATATGGCTGTGTCGATGACATCCAGCAGCCTTGGCCCTGCATCGTACGGAGGCATCTTCTTCACTGCCTCGCAGTAACTCTCATCATACTCCCATCTAGACAGATTTTACACACACACACACACACACACACACACACACACACACACACACATTAAGTTTATGAACCTACTTTGTTCACAAGAAATAGTCTGCACATAAACACACACCAGGCTTCTGGATATTCAGTAAGTTGTGCTGATGATCTGATGTCTAATAGACATATTTGTAAAGGGTGGCCAAAAGAATATCATTAGAATATCATATTAAAAAAAATTATTATGTTATAAGGTTATTTCCGATTTGACGTGTCATCACATCGATTGGAACCAGATACTGCATGTCGTGAACAGTTTGAATGAATATTTTGATGATAATCTCACAGGCCAGTGTGATCACATCAGTCATCTGGAAACTGTCTAGCTCACTTCCAGCTAATGGCTGTCTGATCCTTACTGAAAATCTGTCCATTTTATTATCAATAACTAAAAATGTGGTCATGTAAGGGACAGTCCCCCCGCTTCTCCCAGGTCTCACAGTTGACCAAAGACTAAGGGCCAGGGGCTGTTGTTTCTGCTGGTCTTTCTTTTACCTAAAACTGACATCCCACAAACAAAAATGTGTAAACATTTGCTTGAACAACTAAAATATAACAAAATAACAGAAAACTAATAAAATGTTTTAACTTGTAATAACTTGTAAATCTGTGGCCCAAGTGAATTACATCACCTTAAGACCTTGTCAGGCACTTATCCTATCTGATTTAAACTGACTATCTGATTTAAAAATTTCATAACATGTGAGCCTGCAACACACAGAAATGCTATAATGTAAGGATTCCTCCACAAAGCACTTTGCATCATCTGAAATTTTACCAAAATTAATTAATTCATTGAGAAAGAGTAGACATAGTATACAGTGTTTTAAGAATTTGAGAAATAGATTTTTGGGGGGGTAATTTCACTTATTTTTCGAGGCATATACAGTACAGGCCAAAAGTTTGGACACACCTTCTCATTCAATGCGTTTTCTTTATTTTCATGACTATTTACATTGTAGATTCTAACTGAAGAAATCAAAACTATGAATGAACACGTGGAGTTATGTTATGTTATGTAAAAAGGTGAAATAACTGAAAACATGTTTTATATTCTAGTTTCTTCAAAATAGCCACCCTTTGCTCTGATTACTGCTTTGCACACTCTTGGCATTCTCTCGATGAGCATCAAGAGGTAGTCACCTGAAATGGTTTTCACTTCACAGGTGTGCCTTATCAGGGTTAATTAGTGGAATTTCTTGCTTTATCAATGGGGTTGGGACCATCAGTTGTGTTGTGCAGAAGTCAGGTTACTACACAGCCGACAGCCCTATTGGACAACTGTTAAAATTCATATTATGGCAAGAACCAATCAGCTAACTAAAGAAAAACGAGTGGCCATCATTACTTTAAGAAATGAAGGTCAGTCAGTCCGGAAAATTGCAAAAACTTTAAATGTGTCCCCAAGTGGAGTCGCAAAAACCATCAAGCGCTACAACGAAACTGGCACACATGAGGACCGACCCAGGAAAGGAAGACCAAGAGTCACCTCTGCTTCTGAGGACAGGTTCATCCGAGTCACCAGCCTCAGAAATCGCAAGTAAACAGCAGCTCAGATCAGAGAGCAGATAAATGCCACACAGAGTTCTAGCAGCAGACCCATCTCTATAACAACTGTTAAGAGGAGACTGCGCCAATCAGGCCTTCATGGTCAAATAGCTGCTAGGGAACCACTGCTAAGAAGAGGCAACAAGCAGAAGAGATTTGTTTGGGCCAAGAAACACAAGGAATGGACATTAGACCAGTGGAAATCTGTGCTTTGGTCTGATGAGTCCAAATTTGAGATCTTTGGTTCCAACCCTGGTGTCTTTGTGAGACGCAGAAAAGGTGAACAGATGGATTCCACATGCCTGGTTCCCACTGTGAAGCATGGAGGAGGAGGTGTGTTGGTGTGGGGGTGTTTTGCTGGTGACACTGTTGGGGATTTATTCAAAATTGAGGGCACACTGAACCAGCATGGCTACCACAGCATCCTGCAGCAACATGCCATCCCATCCGGTTTGCGTTTAGTTGGACGATCATTTATTTTTCAACAGGACAATGAGCCCAAACACACCTCCAGGCTGTGTAAGGGCTATTTGACCAAGAAGGAGAGTGATGGAGTGCTGTGGCAGATGACCTGGCCTCCACAGTCACCGGACCTGAACCCAATCGAGATGGTTTGGGGTGAGCTGGACCGCAGAGTGAAGGCAAAGGGGCCAACAAGTGCTAAACACCTCTGGGAACTCCTTCAAGACTGTTGGAAAACCATTTCAGGTGACTACCTCTTGAAGCTCATCGAGAGAATGCCAAGAGTGTGCAAAGCAGTAATCAGAGCAAAGGGTGGCTATTTTGAAGAAATTAGAATATAAAACATGTTTTCTTTTATTTCACCTTTTTTTGGTAAGTACATAACTCCACATGTGTTCATTCACAGTTTTGATTCCTTCAGTTAGAATCTACAATGTAAATAGTCATGAAAATAAAGAAAACGTATTGAATGAGAAGGTGTGTCCAAACTTCTGGCCTGTACTGTATGAAGGGAAATTAGAGTATTAAAAAGATCTTGTTCAGTTACAATTATAAAAATATTTAAACAAAGGGGTTTTTGAACAATCCTTAAGCATGATGTTTTTTTTCCTGTACTCTCAATTAATTTCAAATAAATGCTAGAACTTTTTCCTTTCCCCCCATGACTAAAAGCCTAAGCTGAGCTTGGCTGCTGTATTTGCTGCAACATTTAAATTTACATTTCAAAGTGGGCAAGTAGGTTTTCCTAACACACTTTCCAAACAGATAGCTAGTAAGGGTCTTAACACATTTTTTTTTGTTTTTTTTTGCACAAGTAAATACATGAACCCACAATGTTATCAGTTCATCTCGCCCACCCAGCACTGTTACCAGTTCTAAGAAACTCATGTACAGGGGTTTGAAGTGAAATTCTGTACTTTATGAATTGACTGTAGTCTTCTCTCAAATCTACTGACTGCTGAGTTATAAATACTCATGATCAAGGAAACCCCTGTATCTACAAGGAAACTTGACTAATGGAAGAAACAGATGCTCAATATAGACAGAATATTTTCCATTGCCTTCAGAGAAACTTCTTAGTTAGCAAAATTTAATATCACAAGATTGCATTTTCCTTGGTCTTGCAAACTCAGAACTCAAAACAACTGAAGAGAAACTTTGGGGAAAAAAAAGCATACTTTTGCAGAACGACAACTTAAAAGCCAGCCAGGACTCTTTGGTTTACTTGAAAACGTTGGTTAACTTGAAACTCACACACGCAGCAAACACGCACCTTGCCAGTTTCCCCTCTCTGTATGTGCGTCCCCAGGGGTGCCTGTGTTTCTGCAAAGGCCAGACGTCTGGCAGCCACAGGGTTAATGATCCCTCCATGATCTCTCCCTCGGCACACGCCGGCTCGCTCTCCCTGCAGTAGTAACACTTTCCATAGAAACATGTATTATTACCTGGAGAGAGAGACAAACAGAGAGAATAGCACCCTTGAAAATACACATCACTGCATTTCATCAACCGTGAGATTCAGAGGACAAACAAAACACTGCAGGGTATATATATTGGATCTCGTGGTTTCTCTGGGAAGGAAAGAGAGGGCAGGTGTGTGAAGATAAAGGGAAAGCACTCACTCAGCCCACGCTGGGATAAAGACAGACTTGTGCACTTGCACACAGTCTCACTAAGACTTCTACTTGGAGAAAACACTGGATTTAGCTCAGCTTAGTTTTTGTCGATAATTCTGCCCCATGTGGATATTTGTCTTGTCCATCCACTAGGGACAGGCTGATTGATACTTTACTTTAGCAAGTAATTTAATTTTTATTTATTTTTTTGATGGGACTGAATGCCTATTCAATGCGTAAAAGTAAAAAAAGAAAAAAAAAATTTTGTTTGTAAATGTCTGGTGCGGGAACTACTTCCTCTCCCGATTCCTAAATTCTTCACGCACAAGTCTCAAAGGGGAGTCGTAACATTTGAACATGTTAATGACTTGACTGACATTTCAATTGTTGACTTCAAGAGCCTCCTTTCAGGTGCAATTTTAGGCCAAAGTATATTTATGTGTTTCTAGACATATCTTATTATTAGCCTTGTGTTTTTAAAGAGATTTTATTTATATTGTTGCGCACAATTCATTACACACACACACAAACACACACACACACACACACACACACACACACACACACACACACACCTGCACGAGCACACACACTCACAAACACGCATAATCAACTGGAAGTTCAAGAGAGAAAAACGCAGCTGAGACTGAAAAGCGCGCTCCTGAAGCTTTTGCTGCAGTCAAAATGTATTAGTGTGATGGAGTGGTGGTTCGTGTCTTCACAGTCACATGCAGACACATGAATCAGGAGTCTCATGTTTTATTCACTACGTTCCACATGTTGAGAAAATAATACAAGCAGGCCTGTTAGGCTCGGCTCCAGTTCAGCCTCTTCGGATCTACTCTAGACCGAAAACTGCAAGATGCCACTACAGCTGCTTCACAGAGGACGAGAGACAAAAGCAACTGCTCCAAAGTAGCGAAAAAAATGAAACTGGCAGAAAGTAAACAGGATGCTTCACACTGCGCCACTGAGAAATACTCATATATGGTCATTACTAACAAAACATTTGCAGTACTCCTATGGTTTCAGGCAGACTGATGGGAATATCAACCAGTTTGGTAGTTAATTAATAGGGATGTAGATAATATCGGCATGACATCGGTATTGGCCGATATTGGCTTTAAAAATGAAATATCAGTATCGGACGGAAATGAAGATTTCTGCCGAGACGACTTGCCAATATGTGAAACAGGTCAAATCTTCCTGGTTGCGGCTGTTGTCAGGATCATCTCAGGGAGAGCATCATCCAAGCCTGATTCAGTGGCATGAATCTTACAGTTTTATTTGAAAGAAAATGTTATATAAAAATAAATACAGCATGTTTTACAAAACCTAAGCTGAAGTAGTTTTCTGATTTTGCCCAGAGGAATGTATGCATTTTAAAAATTGTATTTTATGTATGCATCTGACAGTGGGCCTTCACAATAAGAGCAGGCATAATAAAATGTTAATTCCACACCAGGAGAGACTTGATGTTCTCTGAAATTAGGTCAAAATTAGGACAAAAATATCAGCCAAAAGAATCGGCAAAAACTCCAATATTAAGCATCCCTATTGATTAATGAAGTCCACAGAGCCTACAACCATGTCTCAACTTCCCCTTCCAAGACTTTTATTTCTCTTTACTTTCCTTTTTTAACTTTCCTGTGTTCTGTCATTCACTAAAGGCCAAAATACGCCGGTGCCAAATGGTGGGCATTAAAACAGCTGCCCCTACTACACCAGCAGGAGCCTGTTGATGCTGTGTGTTCAACGCCGTTGTTCGGCCTTTACATGGTAAAACTTTTTTTCCCCCAGACAAAAAGCTGCTTTGTAGTTGAGAGTGTGGTCTGCACATGTTGCAGCACGGTGCTTCCTACTGGTGCTAGGGCTGCTATTTGACACGTCGCGGCGCTGCAGCACCACTGTCTTTTCAGCTTTATTTTTCTTGTGGACTGCCCTAGTGTTGCACAATGCTCTTACATCCTCTCACACCTGTCTGTGTGCACACAATTTCACCAACATAACGCACACACACACACACACACACACACACACACACACACACGCTTTTGCTCTAGTTCTTGTGTTGCAGCTCCCTGGCTCTTTACATGGATTCAAGTCGTTTTTTGTGTGGCACTTTCCTGACAAGCCTGTCTATCCAGGTCACTCCTTTAATAAACTTTTGTAAAATGTACGTGATAAACTATGTGACATGACACACCCAGAGCAAACAGGATTTGCCAGTGTGTGTCCTGGTCTGGTGTGCTACTTGAGAAAGTGGGAAAAGGGAAGGAGAGCGGCAACATAACCGGTAACGAGGTGAGTGAGAAGGTGTAATAGAGAAATCAGAATGAGGAAAACTAAGGACAGGAGAGTAAACACTAAGCATCACAAAATAAATAAATAAAATGAAATATATAAATAAATATAACATAAACACACCTTTACTTTAATTAAATGAAATTACACTGAAATAAGGGGACACTCACTCAGTCTCACCCTGGATACTGGGGCTCAGGCCGGGCAATATATCAGTGTTATATTGATACTGCGACATAAGTTTTGTCTTTTCCTGATTTAAAAGCTTCATTACAGAAGGGGGAACAAATTTTCTTAAATTATTCATCTGTTGTAGGTGTTTTATTTGTTTTATTACTGGCCCTAATGACTGTTTATCAAAAACATATTGTGTAAATATCTTGCGGTAACACCAACAGTCATCTCTTCAATACTGTCACAATATCGATAGAGGTATTAGGTCAAAAATATTGTAATGTTTTGATTTTGTCCATGTCACCGGGCCCTAACTGGGACACACTGGAAGCCTTGCCAGTGGCACCCAACAGGTTGTGTTACACACACAATCTGAGCCCCCCCTCACGCCTCCTTCCATATGCTTTCTATGAGACAGTTAACTTGTCTTACACTAATTTGGACATTGTGCAGTGATAATTATTTTTGCAATTGCAAATTATTGTTATCCTGTCATTATATTATGTGATTAAAAAAAAACAGCAACACAATATCAAAATATATCTGTTGTCTTACCTGTACTCTATAAAGTGTCAAAACTGAACTACTTTCAGTTAGCCTTCACTGCTAAAGCAAATGGGCCAGTTGCCATTACCATTCCAATGAGGGGCTGACCTATATTGATATTATAATTAATATCAAGATATGAGATTAGATATCATCTTGGGTTTTGGATATTGTAATATCTTTATATGACATTAGTGTTGTCTTTTGCTGCATTAAGGTAAAGGGAAGGACTTTTCTGAACTTATTAGACTGTTCTAGCTGTTTGCCTCTTAGCCAGGTCAAAGGTGCTGACAGTTTTGCATTTAGATCAGGGGTTATGCATGTGCAACGATCCGATACAGAGATACATAAGCAGCAACTACTGATGTGATACGATACGGTTCACCACCCAATTGTGATGCAGTGAAATTTAACAATATGATTCAACACAATGTGATTCGATGCGATAAAATGAGGCAAACGAATGATGCTGTTCATTTCAATGAGTTTGATTATTTGTTAACGAAATAAACTTGTGACCTTTCATAAACGGACTTTGTTTCAAAAGTCATGTGCAAGTGTTCTCTGTCTTTTTTCAAGTTGACAGTACAGTACACTTTTATAACACCTGGCTCACAATAAAGGATGCTCAAGATTAACAACAACGATGAGGCATAGTGTAATATGTAAAACTACTGCCAGGCAGCAGATGTGCATAACACTCTTTCAGCAGCAGGTATGCTAATTCGGCAGTAAGCAGAAAAATGCAGTTTCTATACTATGCACAATAAAAAAATTAATTAACCTTTCACAAAGACGTCTTTCATAACTGCTTACAAATGGAAAAATGTACAATTATTACTATTATTGGCATTCACATGCTGCTGTCAACAAACACCAGCCTCACTGTCATAATAGTGACAGTCATTACAGTAAAATAAATTAGCTGTGGTGCCAGGGTGCCATTAAAAAAAAAAGTTGCAATGCTTTGCTCACCACTCTTGGGGCTGTTAGCCCGAAATGAATCCCAACACAAGATGGGGAAGGTGGGGCACTGGCAGATGCCTCTACTTTCACACCATGACCCCGTCTTAAGTGTGTCATAAGGTTAGTTGTGCTGCCTGTGTACTTTACAGCAGCACGGCACATTTTGCAAATTGCAACTGATCTGTCAAATTGTCCATTTCTCTTGTAAAATCTGTAGCCTTTCAAAGCTTTTGATTTGTTGTTTGCTGGTGCGTATATTTGTTCCACTTTAGCCATCCTCAATGCACGTGAGTTTGTTGTGACACGCCCCTAACCCATGCTGCTCAGCAGAAGGCGGCATCCACTCCGTAAGGTAACACAGAAGTACTCCATAATATCAAATTATTGGACGAGCCATCTTTCTGAATTAAGGCATAGAACATCTAATAATTAAATGGATCAGATTTTATCAATTCAAAGACGCAAAAAAATGATGCATCTCCATTTCATCCCAAATTCGTATCTATTCAGGGATGCACTACCAATACACTTGCATTGTGCCTGTGCGTGCCCCTGTATGGATACGAATCGGTGATCTTCCCATCCCAAATTTAGATTTTTTGCGGGTCAGCACATATTCAAGTTGAAACTCTCCGAGCTGAGCCATTTCTCCTTTTTGTAGTCTGTTGTTTGCCTTGACCTGCTTGGTTGTCATATAAACATTACTAATAACTGTTTATCCTAAATCTCTTCTGTACAAATATCTTTTAAAAGCACCAATAGTAATTCCTTCAGTATTGTCACAATATGGATGCAGATAGTGAGTCAAAAGATATGGTAATATTTGATTTCATTAGTAATCACCCAGCCCAACTTCAATGTGGAGTCATTTAGTAACCAGTTCTACAAGGGGACTAGTTCTTGTTAAAGTCAGCATCTAATGGTCTGTCATTTATTTGAACAAATGTATGGATTTTCGCTGTCTGTAGGCTAGGTGGGTGGTCCACAAGCGGCCTATGAATTCACTGAGGAAACCCTGGAAATTGAGCTGGAGGCAACACCGATGAGAAATCAAATATACTTCTTTTTCCTCCTCCAAGCCAGACAGCACTTGACTTGAACCAGGTGGGCCGCGCCGGCCTATTCAATGGTACAGCAGGGGAAAAGCTACTGACTCTCTCAAACTAAACTCACATGCAGTGTATTATCTGAGAGAGAGCAGAAAGAGAGCAGAGCAGATGAATACCGACCCTGCATCAGAAAGGTGCTCAGTAGCTGATCAGTGGCCACGGGTTTGATCTCGGTGCGCAGGTTCACATATCTCCCCACCACTAGGGGTGCTCTCCTGAAACCCAGGATCCTGCAGCAGAAATGGGGCAACAAAGAAACTGTTATGCTGTGCCTCATTAAAAGCTCAGTGATGATGCTGAGAACAGATGATGAAGGTCCCATACCTGTCCAGGTGAAAAGCAGCCACCTCTGCATTATGTCTGTCATAGCCTGCATAAGGCTCCCCTTCAACAATGTAGTCTCTGCTATATCTGAAAGGTAGAGAGCACATTAGAGTGTGTGTAACATGTTCGCATTTATAGTGTCTTTTTAAGAACACAGTCCCATGTCTGACCTTTTGGGCTTGAAGACCACTTTCTGCCCCCCATCCAGCACCAGCAGAGCTTTGAGCTGCGTGCCCTTGTAGCCCACATCTGCCCGCTCTATCCTGGCTGTGCTGAGGGAGGTGAGCACAGCAGCCAGCTCGGGGGTCTCCTCAGGGTACACCTCTCGGGGTCCAACCCACTGGCCCGCTATCTCCCAGGGAGACTGGAGGGTGTGGGTGAGTCGAGCTCCACGGGACAGGGAAAGGCCGGCTTCCATCTGGCAAAACATACATGCAGATAGTGGTGAAGATTACCAATGAACATAATGAGGATGTGTACACCCATACACAGGTAAAAACACATGCACTCTAGAACTGACCTTGCGAAACGCTCGGAGGTCCCGTCGGCTGGCCGCAGAGCCCTCCCCTCCATCCAGCAGGAAGATCTTGGCCAGGCCCAGCAGGAGAAGCACGGCACACAGCACCACCACGCGTTGTTTGAGCTTCATCTCCGAACCAACCGGCCCTGACCCCTCACCCCTACGCTGTGTGTGTCCCCCAAAGTGAACGCTTCTCACCCCTGGCGCATGGCCTCTTCTACAGCTCCCCCTCACCTGTCCTCTGACAGACACACCTGAAGGACAGGAGCTCTGCTTCACGCCGAAAGTATGGTGTAAGCGAAGAGACACTCACCTGCAGGGAGAGGGTGTGAGGGAGTGACAGACGGAAATAAGGAAAGGCTGGAAGGAAACGAGGAGGGGTGGGGGGAGATGGAGGAGGAGGAGAGAACTGGGTGAGAGGAAAAGAGAGAGAGAGATGACAAATGCACTGTCAATAATATGCAGAGAAAATACTGATTGATTTGCCGCCCCTCTTGCTTGTTTCCCCCCAGGGCAGGCAATGACCCAGTACTGCAGCACAGCGGAAGCCTGCCCAGCATATGTAACTACATCAGACAGACATAGTCAGTTCTGTGGAAATGTGAAAGAGTGTCCGCAGTTGAGTCTACATTAAGAGGTGCTGCACCCATTAACCCTGTACTGCACACACAGACAGCAAGGACTACTTTAAAATTAGTGAGACTGACATGAAGAGGTTGTGTTTGTGCATCTGGCAGTCACAACATCAGCTTACAGAGCGGCATTCATCGAGCGCTGCGTGGATGATTCAATATCTGACACGACACTTGATTCAGCCCATGTATACTGGACAAGCAACTCCACGCTGTGGGCTGGCCTGTGTTAAAGCAGTCAGGCATTCAAAGTCTCTTGTTTCAGGTAAGAACATCCATCCTGAATCTGGCAACAAGAGACAGTACTCCTATCGACCCTGCCCATTTCCACTGAAGATCACAACCATGTAGTGCAGAGGTGGCTAAGATGAGGAGGTGGACCCAGCTCAGCCCCTCTGCCTGATGATTTCCTCAGACAGTCAAACAGTGCAAGAGAAGGATCAGGGGATCATGGTCCATGTTGTTCAAATTAGCAAATCGTAAGGTGAAATCTCCCCGATTGAATCATATCACTGGGAACAGGTGCTAACTGTTACTTGCAAAAGGGCTGAAACGTAGGTTACAGACCTGATTTGCATGCTGGCGATTATTCAATCATTTGCACAGTCTCTTAATCGCCGTTTAACTCCTGCAACATGATCGACAGCAAGTGCCACGTCCAATTGGGAGTAAACAGTGTCTGCTAACGTCAAGATAACCAAGCTAATGTGCTAATGAGCCCCGCAGCCAGCGCACCCACCGCTACATACGGTAATGACAGCAGGCTAGACATTAGGTGGCTAATATGACTAGTTAGTTACAGCTTGTCTTGTGTACTTGGCTTAGCCCAGCCAGGTCTAGCCACGCAGGCAAGCGCCTCTTCACACAATCGCTCTTTCATTATGGGCTTTCTAACACATCGCACAGGGGCAGCCGGCTAGCCAGCACACGGTGCTTAACGCTACAAAGCATTAAAAAAAAAGCCACAAATGAAGGTTTGAGTTGGCGTCTGCGTTGGCAGCTCCGACCTCATCTATCTTATCGAATCAACACTGCTGCAATGGTGTGACCACATCTCTTGCTAGCTGCTTTAGCAACGCTCCGTACACCTTGCTGTAGAGCGCCAGGTTAGCTAACACAGCGAGCTACAGTAGCTACGTACGTCGTCTGTTGTGTTTACAGGCTGCTGAGGAAGAGCGGACTAACGTTACCTTAGAGACACTTGCAGTACAGCGTGGGGGAAATACCTGGCAAACGTCTGCAAAGCCGTGAGAGAGGATTGCTAGAATGTGTCCCGCTGTGGAAAGTCAGGATGGCTTGTCATTTTTCTCCATCCCCTCGGTAGCTCCCTTTCCTCCACCCTTTCCTTCGATTTCTCCCTTGCCCTGGCGTGTCCACTTCCGAATCTCTCCCTCGACAGGGACTTGCAGTAATGACTATATTTAACCACTAGGTGGCGGTGTTGCACTACAAGCACATTGCCGGACACTGAAGATTCAGGTCTTAAAAGTTGTTTTGGACTAAAGCGTAAACAACAGTGTAATAGCCTTGCAACTGTAAACAGGTGCAAACCAACAAGATTTTATTCTTTGCTATGTTGAAAATCTAAATATTGCTTGCTACTTTGGACATACTGTTACTGTGGCAGCCGTACAAGTGATTTAACTGAAGATATATTCAGGGTGTTGCTCACAGGACCGTGAGATGAATAGAGAAACCACTCCAATGAGCTTCCATTAAACAGCTGCATTTGTAGTCTCTCCCGTGATCCTGCAAGAACATACAGAGGGACTAGGACTAGAGAAATTTCTATTTCAGCAGTTGGAACTGAATATTAAGAACTTAAGTGGCACTAGTCCATGTGTTATAAATGTGTAGTACAATTACTGGCAGTCAGTAAGCACACAATCTATCTCATCTCTATCCCCTGGATACCTGACAAACAGACACATTAAACTCAAAACACACACAGGCTACAAAAGAAAACAGCATGAAACAGATGTGTGGAGTAAAAAAGGGCAGAGTGTTTATTGGTTCTCAGTCTTCATGCCTGGGAGCACGTCACTCAAGTTTGAGGTCACAGCGCCAGCCGCAGTCATGAGGTGGGCAGACAGGGACAGACACAAACAGAGCCAGGTAAAGGGTGAAGATCAAAAGTATAGAGTTTATATATCACCCACTGCGACTTTGTTGACTTGAACAAAGCTCTTTGCATTGGACAGGTGTCACTGACTTTTTTTTTTGTCAGAGTCGGCAGAGCAAAGGAAGCGTAGGTTCTCACTGGTTCCATTTCTTCACCACCCCAGAAGAGAAAACAAATTGCATAAACCACACTGTAACACTTCCTCTTCCCATTCACTTCATCTGAACATTTTTTCATGATGGTTAAAAAGAAATGAGTTCAAGAGGCCACTTCAATCATACAGAGCTAGTTGTGCAGTGGTACATGGCATGGTCAAATTAAAGGAAACAAATTCTAATTACAGCAAAGGGTTGTGGTGTTTCTTACAGGGTACATTTTCTAGAATGAAATAATTTCAGTCAGAATTTGGAAGGCTTATCCAATTTCCACCAGTGGTATAAGTAACCGACCTCATCCCACAATGCATCTATTAATCAGACCAGAGTCCTCCAGGATGACTATGGCCTTATCAACAAGGCACTGATCTTAACAAATAGAAATGATCCCAACAGTGCGTTTAGAAGAGATTGTGAAATTGCCCCCCCCATTCCCATCATGACAATAGAGACCCTTGATTATAACTCAAATTCATTCACTGTGATAGCTGTGATTAGCATTGACCTCATGACCTACAAAATTAGTGGATCAAAACCACAAAACATCCCAGAATCAGATCAAACTGTTACAAAGCTGATGGAAATCTTTACAGGTTCTAAGTGTTTCCAATATTTTGACTATACACTGTACATAAATAATAATAAAAAAAAGAAACATGTAAACTCACGTTACAATGAGGAACACACAGAAAGCGCCTGACATTCAGGGATTTCTTGAGAGAAAGGTTGTTTAACCTAAACATATTAAAAAAAAAACCCTTCCAAGGTGCCCCAAAAGCACCTCTCCTGTGTGGTTAGTTCCTAAATTGGTAACTCAGGCATTCCCATCCGTTACATCCGCCACTTAATCTGGCTTTCTCTTGCTTAATTCTCATATAAAATCAAAGTAAATGGAAAGAAGAGACAGGCATATCTGAGCAGGATGGTGACTGATCATTTACATCTTATACTGTAGCTACAGTTAGCTCTGTCCGGCACAGTATGACCTCTTATCAGACCTTTGGGTTTGTCACTACATTCATTCTTAGTTAAATGCACCGACTTTAAATGGTGCAAAGCTGGCAAAGCTGCACTTTCTCTTCTGGACCTCTTTCATTGAAAATGACAGCACGTTAATAAGCTTGTCTACACCTATCAGTGAGCAGGAGAAAAACCACACAACTGTCCCTAGCCAACCAATGGCATTCAAGTACCAGTAACTATTGGTCTCCATGGTGCTGCAGCTCTGGGATTCTGTCATGTCATACCATTGTGCCTGTGCTTATCAAAGACCTCAAGTCTCTCTTAGTTTCCATTTTGCTTGTCACTCACAGCAGACATACAGAAGACACAAGTCCTTTTTCACTTCAGTTCACAAGTCTTCCTCTTTTCACACTTGCATCCAGTGCAAAGCAAGCCAGCATGGAGCCTTAGCACAAGCTGGCAGTCACACAGATGATTAGCGAGCTGGTTACCCCACTGTTCAACAGCGATGGCAGCCTAGACAGATTGCCTACCTGGCTTTAATTACTATGTTAAAAAAATAGAGAAAGTATGCTGAGGCACACACATGCACGCACATACGTCACTGCTGCACTGTTATGCTTGTTTTTGGCTTACTCATTCATTCATCCACAGGTTAAACCACTAGCATCTCCCTTTCAGAGAAAGCTATTATACAAAGGACAGAAGATGTCTGTGCTGGAAACTCCTTGGTGATTCTGTATTACCGGTGATTTCTGGCTGACCCAAACCAAACATTGCTGGCCAGGCTGCGTTCCTGCATAACGTCTTGAGGACAGCTGAAAGGCACTGATGGGAATGGATGCCTTTAGCAGGCCAACACAGTGAACAGGCTAGTTTGCGTCAGCCCAATGTGAGACCAGGACTTAAGACTGAGGGGGTTGACTGTGTCTGAGCAGAGGATCAGGACTCATAGCGAGTGTGTCTACAAAGCGCATTAGTGGGGATCCACCGTTGGGTGCACGGATATCTTAACCTCTTCCCACCCTTAGCAATAGCCAGGAACAAACTCTGAGCTTAACATACCCTGTTGATAGGTGGGGAATTGAGTTTCTCTAAAAGTTTCAATATGTCTCCGAGGGTACATACAGCACATAGGGAACAACGATAAGATTGTGATGTTGGGGCAAAGGATTGTGTAAACATACAATGTAAACAGTTATTTTAACAGGAGAGAGAGCTGGATGGAAATTTGGGGGAGAAATTTAAAATTTAACACTTGCTCCTGACCAAAACATACACGGGAATAGTGTATCTGTGGCACACTGACACATCTGTGATAAACACTGGAAACTGTAAATCATGAGGTTTCGCAGTGACACAGGCCAACGCCTACACCTGATTCCATGGCAGTTCTGCCCTTTTGCCTTTTCTAACCTTTCATCAAACATGAAGAAAACAGTGAGTGACAGCCACATCACTTGGCACAGATTATAACCAAGGAGCTCATACTATTCCAATTCAGAAGCAAAGGGGTTAGGACCTAAAATTGAGCTGTGTCCTCAACTGAGTCTGCACTATAATGGAAAAAGGGGGGGAGGGGGAAGCAAAAATAAAATACAAATGTAAATAAAATGTACAAAATGACTGCTCCAAAAATGGAGGGCGAAAAACAAAAACAAAATTAAAACTAACATACAAATGTAACAGACAAAAACTACCTAAATGTGTGCAAGTTGTCTACTAAAGAGTAATACTGAAAACCACACCCCCTTGAGGAAAAAGGGAAAAAAAGGGGAAGGGGGGGGGGGGGGGGGGGGGGGGGGGGGCAACGACTAACACCACAAAACAATAACAGCAACACATTTAAAACAGATTCTGTATGGCTACAGATAGCTTTGCATATCTGCTCCAGACCCGAGGCCCCGACCATATTTAGCAACAAAATGAAGAGGAGATAAAATCAGGTTTCAGAAGTTCTCGCTGCTCTCTCCCTTGGACTCTTTCACAGTTTTCAAGTCTTTAGTGTGTAGTGTGTGTGTGTGTGTGAGAGCCTGATGAACCAAGCATGTCCTATCTGAGCTAACGGCAGCCAACAGAGAGAGCAGATGATGCTAGAAAACCTCTAGAGGACACACAAGAAAATAAAGGTTCATAAAAGAAACAAAGATACTCTTTTTCTATGCGATGGAAACATCTTAGCTTAGATTCTGGGATTATCGTACCTTGTGTAGAGCAGAAGAGTCAAGATTCTTATGATTAAAGCAAATTTTCACTTCTCCCCCTGCTTACAACAATGCAGGTATACAAACGCACACATGCACACATACATACATACATAACAAACACCTAGCGAGTATATGACATAAAAAGGGAAGCAGGAGTTCTGTAATAAAAATTAGACATATTCAGGAAGTGTGGGAATTGTTTCTGCTGGAATCGATTGAGAATCAGAGCCCTTATCTTTATGATGCTGCAATCAAATAGGCCTGTGTGTGTGTGTGGGTGTGTGTATCATTGCGTAAATAATCCTGTGATCCCAAGTCAACTCAAGTGAATGAAGAGACCAGCAAGGTCTGCGGTGAAAGAGTGAACCAAGTTGCAATTGAGTACAAAGTGTGTTTTCAAACCCTCAAAAGTCCAATGGGTTAGTCCAATGTGACTGTGTGTGCGCTGCGACTGAACTGATGTGAGTGCCAAGCCCACTGAAAGTCGCAAATCTTCCTTTAGAGAATGTTGGAGACACCAATAAAAAGATAGTGTCCCCTTAACAAAAAAAAAAAAAAAAAAAAAAAGAGAGAGAGAGAGAGGATGATTCAAGTCCAATCTGTGAGAGAGGAGAGGAGAAGCCAAACGGGTCCACTGAAGTGCTGAACACTTGCAGGAAAAGAAGGAGACCAACAGCAAATGGGAGAACAGAGCAGTGGTGCAAGTCCTTGATCAGTAGTCAGTGCAGCCAACATATTAATTCCCATCTCACACGCACACACTCATACACACATGCGCACACGCACACACACACACACACACACACACACACACACGCACACACAGGGTATTCTGGTTAAGGCAGTGGTGGCAGGTGAGGCTGCAGTGAGGCCAGGGCTAGGAGAATCATCGTTCAGGGCTCATGGCAGTGAAAGCTCCCACTACTGAGTCAGTACTCCTCCTCCTCCTCCTCTGTTTCCTCAATCCTCTCTCGTTCGCTCAGTCACACTATCTTCCTCAGGATCAGTCACTCAAATGACATCAGATTGGCTGGCACCTAGGAAAAGATTGAGATGTGTAAGTATGTAACAATAAGTAACATCCAACCCTGCGTGCATGTGAGTGTGTGTGTGTGTGTGTGTGTGTGTGTGTGTGTGTGTGTGTGGCATCATACCTGTTGCCTGTTGCTCTGACAGGCAGCACTCAGATGTTTGAACCAGAGCATAGCATTGCTTCTGCTCCCTGCCTGGTACTTATAGGTGTTACCTAGGAAACGGAGACAAACAAAGAGAGAGATGCCAGTTCAAAGAAGATAATTTCTGCCTCCTTCCTCAGCGCTCTAGACAGACTACTGAAGCCTTCTCATGCAGCCTGCCCGGCCCAATAAAAAACAAATTCACAGCCCAGTGTTCAGAGGGAAGGCTGGGGAACAAAGCAGTTGGTGTGTGTCTGCGTGCACACACTCACACTAACAGCAGTGAATGGAGACAAAGAACGGCTCGATATGGCTTGGATACTGCTCAGTCAGATAGATGCTTATGTTTATGTTTATGTGCGTAAACAATCCATATGATATATTTTATATATCTGCCACATTCAGATAAGCTTTCTATGACAGTGGCTGAGTGTGTGTGTGTGTCAGTCTCACCATGCTCTGAGTCGGTCAGCAGGAAGACATCAGGATGCTCGGGGTCGTCAGCCATCATGGCCATCAGACCCACCACACAGACGCTCTTGGTGGACGTCGATTTGAACTGAACAGACAGAAGGGGAAAACAGCATTCAGTCTGTTTCTTTTCACTAGCTAAAAGCTGAAGAAAAGGTACAACAGGCTTTGGTGTTTTTGCAACTTCTTTGTCATGCCTATGAGAACAAATGCGGACTCCACAAGGTTCTCATTAGCCTCTGAGTGATACACAGGACTGCAGTGATGTCATGGCTCTCATTATTCAATGAGTGCTACCATCTGTCTGTCCCCCTGCTGCGCCAGCCCTCCACCACCCACCACCCTCCATACACGACACACACACACACACACACCCACACACCCACACACACACACACACACACACAAATGACTGCATCTCCCCATCAGTCCCTCCACTCATTTGCATCCTGTTTGTCTATTCCTGTCCTCACTGCCCCCCTCTCCTAACACTGCAGTCCTTGCCCCATCTCTCCTTTCCCCTCCCTTATGCTCTCCTCTAAGCTCCTGTACAGTTTCAGTAGATGATCTCCTGTCAAGCTGATACAGTCCAAACACTTTCACACACAACCACTCTTGGAGGCAGATAACTCTGTGTGCTGCTAGTTTTTAGGGAAAAACAAATCTGATTCCAGTTGCTTTCATTTTAACTAACCATAATGGACTTGTCTTCCCTCTGCTGTAATTCAATTTTTCTGGTCCTCATAACAGGTAACAGAGTACATGAAGAAAACAGCCTGAATATGAGTATCAGCTGAGAATGGATTTTGCCCTTGGCTCATTTTCATTACACCAGACTTTCCAAGCATGAGTAACTGCTGGCTCTGAGATGTCAACATCCATCTTCTTATGCCCATAAACCTGAAGGGGTTTTGGGGTCAATTCCTGTGGTTGGTACTTTTATCATCTCACTCTTAATGAAGTGCACCATAGTTCACATGCAAGTGGACTGAGATCGGCATTTTTAGGTGCACTGGGGAAGCTTTGTGGTGCACATCTGAGCATTAATTGACCCTGTCTTACCTTCTGTAAACACTCCAGAGTCTGATTAAGCTTCAAACCATGTTTGTCTTAAAAAGTCCTTAGAGATGGAGTTATAGGGAGTTAAAGTAAAAGATGAGGCAAGTCAGTGTGTGTAATGCAGGTTGACTTACGTGCTTTCTCTCAGAGGCCTTCAGGAACTTGGGGCTGTAGTAATAGAGCTGAGTTCCACACAGAGCCACCCAGTATTTGTTCCAAGACGCCACCTGGGGGGAAAAAAAGAGACATTCAGCCTGAGAGAGTCAATGCAATACTACTATACTCATCAGCATTTAACTACTTAAGCAGGTTCAAATGAGGAAAAAGAAATGAAAGAAGCACAGCTGGTAATTATTTGCCAATAAAATATCAGCACCCCTTGAAGATTTAACTATCTGAGATATTGTTGGTGGCTTGATGCCTGCTTCAGTGCTGCATGACATACCTAGAAACCCTTAACTAGGACAGACAGAGAGACAAGAAGATTAGAAAGACAGAGAGAGGATAAATAATGTGAAGGGAGGCAGCACGCCTGTTGATGGTTTAGGGAAGGAAAAAAGGTTTTTCCAATCCATTCTTGGTTGGCTGTAGAGTGTGTTCACTTTTCTAAATTAGCATCAAGTTCTGCAGAGAGGATTGAAAGCTTCTGAGACTAATACAAAGAAAATAATGAGGGCAAAGGACATGGGGGAATGGAATGTGAAAGAAAGCAAGGGAGTTGAGTGAACAGCTAATTCATACTCCTTGTGTCAAGAGGTATCCCCTGACAACAAGGCCAGACACGGAAAAACTTTTGAGACCTTGTTACATCATCAAAAGAAGCTCATAAATCACCTACACAATCACCTATGTCCGCATTATGCAAGTTGTGGTAGCTATATAAAGAGCTCCAGATTTGTTTCCAACCGCAATGAAAATAAGAGAGGCTCAGTTCGAGCAGAACATAAAGACAACACAACATGAAGACAGAAACAGAGGAAGGCTGTGTGGGTCTATGAGTCTTCAAGGCCCACTTACCTGGAAGCTGGAGACAGACTTTATTGCTATTCTGCTCAAGGATTCAACCTGTACACGTGCATGCATACGTGTCTGAACAGTGCATGTGCTCTATGCACGTCCATCTGTGTGTGTTCTCACCGTGGGTTTCTTGCCCTCCTTGAGGACAGTCTTGCGTTTCAAAACCCCCTGGACTGTGACTGCTCCGGGATACAAGTGAACCGCAAGCTCTTCTGACTCTGCTGAGCTGCAGTAGGACAGAAAGTAATGTTACACACAATAAACAAACACACAAACGCAATTAAACATGCATATTCTCACACACATACACACACACACGATCAGAACATGGATGAAGATGTTATGGACACAATCTACAAAGCCCTCTCACCAATCGATCAATCTGCTTTAAATCACAATGAAGTTTTTTGTTTATGTTTTTGCACCTATTTGGGCTAATAGTTATTCTCAGAATTGAATTTCGCAGACATAAATCTTTGCTCTGCTCTCTGGAGGGTGGAGAGCAGGTAGCGGTAAGGTGGTGTGCAGATTGTGTCTGTCTGGAGGATCAGAGCAGGAAGCCTTGGTGCAGGAGCCCAGTGAAGCCTGGTGGAAAGAGATGGAGAGAGAGAGAGAGAGAGAGAGAGAGAGAGAGAGAGAGAGAGCAAGAGAGGGAGAAGGAGAGAGAGAGGGAAGGGAGACTCCGCCATAACCGCAAGGGATGTCTAATATAGGACTTCCATGTGAACTGGCTACAATCATACACAATAACCCTGAGAGTCTGTTCTTTTCTACCTTAGGAATGAGGATGCAACAGTTTGTTTCCAGCAACACATGGAGCTCAATGTGACTATGGAAACTCACTTCTCGCTCCAAGCTCTGAAATATCTTGGACACCTATCAGAAGAACTCTAGGTCGACTGTGAGCTCAGCATGTGTGTGTGTATGTGTGTGAGTGTGTTTGTGAGGGCACACGCATGCACATGTCTGAGAAAGCAAGAGCCAGATGATAGATTGATGGTTGGCAGTATGAGAGCAAAGAGAGAGAATCATAACCCTGAGCCGCAAGAGAACCTTTACCCTTCACCCACCACATGATTTCACACAAACACATATGCGCTCACACCTTCCCACCACCTGATTACCCCAGCACTGCACACACTCTTAAGCACCAGCACACAGTGGCCCCTGGCGGGGGCTGAGTGGCATGGAGGGAGGCGGAGAGAGGGTTTTTGTTTCGGGTCAAGTTCGTTCAGGTCGGGATTTGTATACCTGCTGGGCCTCAGGACTCCTCTGTAGGGGATGCGGGCCACACGGGTCACTGGGCCCAGAGAGTGATAGAACCGAGTCCTGTTCAGAATAGGATAGGACAAGGGGGCACGGAACACTGTTAAGGCTGTGCGGGAGTTTTTTGTTTTGATATTGCATGGGTTAGGGTTGGATGGAGGAGTGGTCATCTGGCACACTGTTAGAGAGAGTTACTGATGGATTTGTGGCTGCAGGATTGTTAAAGGATTGGTAAGAGTGGTGCTTTGGAAAGGATGTTAAGATGATTTTCAGGCCCAGGTTTCTGGGTCAGGACACTATCTGGTTCAGGACTAGCGAGAAACTTAGAGGCACTGTGGGACTACATGTTAGGGGATTCAAGCGCACACAGTAGTTAATACATTTCAGGTTGCCTGAGAAGCGTTTCTTCTATCTTTGCTAGAGGCTGCGAGTAGCAGAAGAGGGATGAGGCATGACAGCCTTGGCTGCAAGGCTAAAAGCAATGCTGCTCATGGCAAGTGTATATGTTTGAGAGGCAGATCATGTGGCGTAGCTGTACATCTGAGGCCAGAGCGTCACACACCATTCAATCACAACAGGGCTGGGGCTACTTTACCATTGACTTTTTGTATGAGGATGTGATCAGAATGCAGCATTAACATGGATGTGTTAGCCTTACCTTTCAAAAGCTGGCCAAGACATTTCTTCACTGAGCTCAGAGCCCTCGCTGCTCCCTGCACACAAAGATACAAAAATCATGTCAGACACTGCGGCTGAAAATACCAATTGTGGATTTTAATTATGCATGTGTCTTACCAAGTGAAATACCACTAGACAGAGTGGAGCTCTCTGCTTGTCCTCTGGTGGGAGTGTGGCTCTCCAGGACACTGTCATCCAGCAAATGGCGGGAACCGGCATTGGGGAACGTAGCGCTTTTAAACTCTACTGTATTCATCTTATGGATAAAACTATGCAGACACAGTAGAGACAGACGAACAGTAGTGCCAGAGAACCGAAAGAGAGAGAGAGAAACAGAGGGATCAGTGCTTTATGAGAATGTCCCTGTGTAATTTTTTATTTTAATTTTCAGTACATGTGAATTATCCTCCACCAAAAGACTGATGCACTGCTGATGACTTAAGGAAAATTGGTCTATATAGTATAAAACCAAAAAGTGCATTTCTATAGATTGCCTGACTATGACTGACTTGTAGCCCAGGCTGTGGCACTTCCTATGTCCCGAGGGCAGCAGGTTCCTGGGAGAGGGGGGTGTGGCCGGGATTTTGGTTCCCTCAGCTGTTACTGTACCCTTACGGCCACAGAGAGGAGATGCCGACGCTTCCTGGCCTGTAGGCAGGGATGAGAGGAAAGGACAGAGTTACAGACTGAGAAGGGTAGGTATATACGCAAAGAGATGATGCACGCATTTAATTTGATGTTTAAAAACCCACAGAGACCTATACTATGCTAATTCTGTGAATAACTCACCGACAAGGTCCTCTTTGGAGGCATTAGCTCGTGGTGTGCTGGTGGCTGGCTCAATCTTCAGTGACAACCTGAACAAAGAATATTACTCAACCCATCAATTTGAGTTATTATTCAGTGAATTTCTCAACGCTGAAATACTCAAGAGGACAGGATTTTTTCGGAGTAACATAGACTTGTGATTCTCCCAGCAACAAGCAACAAAAGCAGAAACAGTATCAAAAATGTATTTCAAAGTTTCCTGGCAGTAAGATGCTTCTGTGACTAAAGCAGTAATGATGAGGCAACGTCTTGAGACCTGATACCTAATAGAGTGGCCAAATGTGGTTGTTTGTATCACTGCTTTTTTGTCAGTTCCTGAATATTATGAAGTGCCGTGATATGTTTCAAAACAAAAACTGTTCAGTCTTACTTGTAGTTGTCATCCTCTACGAACTTCTGCAGCTCCTCAATATACCTGACTGAGTTGAGATACTTCTGGACGTGAGGCAACACTGGTATATCTGGGGGGAGGAAGACAGTGAGAGCCATTAACGAAAACTCATATGCTGAAAGACAAACGTTGCACAACTCCATTTGTGTCGTTGTGCAGGATATAACATACTTACTCTCCAGCCCCTGAAATTTGAAACAGAACAGATACGTGTCATGATGTATCACACGGCACTGATTGGTTGACCATCCTCAGAGCATTTTGCCTTGCCAGGGAAAAACAAATTAATCTGTACAGTCCAAGTAGACTATGTCGACTCAACCACATTGAATCTATAGTGAATACAGCCATTACTGACACAGCCAATTTGTGATGGTCGGAGTATCAAATATATTGTGGATTGAGGCGTTAACTGTTGAGCTTAGATAGCTGAGACCATTGGTATACCCGTGGCACTGGAAAAATCTCACATCAGACATCACACGCGTCCATGTTGCCATAGACACAGCTGCTCACAAACACCTCAGTATATAGAGTATAAATGCCCAACATTATCACGTCATGTGACGTTCTTGAACATCTGTCCTGTGAAGTATAAGCCAGCCTTTAGAGTAATCATGGAAATGTGTCTGTGCGTGTGTGTTTAAGTAATAGCAGCATGATACTTTGTTAAAAATTGCTGGGAGACATTGAGTGCCTTTTCTCACAATTACGTCAGCTGGGAAAATGTCTCTCAACACAGGATTTGAACTCAGGTCTGTGTGTACAAGAATATGTATGCATGTGTATGTATGTGTGTGTATATATAAGCTCACCATAGTTACAGGATCTCTGCAGGTCTGATATGATCCTGAGGATGTTATTCATCTGGTTGGATCTCTGCTCATTCTCCAGTATGCTGCCCGTGGAGGGGTAGGCTGAGTCTATGTACGTCAGATCAGACAAGTATATACCTACAGTAAAGGAGCAGAGAAAAACACAACATGATATATTAAACCAGTACAGGTGCATGATGCCCCATCCCCATACTGCCCAGCATCCTTCAGTGAATTGACGGCTCATATGCAAGCCAACAGAAGACAGAGTCCTGCTGTCAGAGGTGTTATTTTGAATTCAATTGGGGAACGAGAGTCCATCCTAGACCACATACAGAGAGCTCAGCCCATTAGAAAGTCAACACATGTGCACACAAACAAAGTTGGACCATCATGTTGTAATTGGCCAGATGTGCTTGGACGCACAAGGATGTGCAAGTGCCATGCAGCTGCGTGTCTCTTTGTGTGAAGAATCAGGCGTAATCACGGTATGTAATGTTACACAGGCCAAAACAAACAGGGATGAACAAACTCCGCCACTTGCATATAGGTTACTCCTGCTGACTTTGATGACTTCATTTGCCCAGATCAGTTCTCCCCACAGTGGAGTTATGCTGACTGAAATTTGCACTGAGGGCTTATCTTCTCATCTTCAGTTTTGCACAAACTGCAAACTGAAGATGAGAGACCAAACCCTTCCACCTTCCCCTTGCACTTAATTCATCATTTTTGCTTTCTCCATCTCCTTCCTCCCTCTCTGCGACAGGTTTGGAGCAGAACTAAGATTCTTTGTCTCTCATTACATAAATATTAACATTTGGAGACAAACACAGAAGCAGCTTCCCATCACTCTGGAAAGTGAGATTAACAGGCTTCAAGAGTGAACTGCTGATGTGTCTTTCCTTCCATTCTCCCTTTCCTCCTTTGTCTTCTTGCTCAACGCATCCCTCACATGCCAGAGACGAGAGTGAGCGCAGATGTGAGAAAAGTTATCACACACTAGACATCATGATACCCACACCCTAACCCCTTTCTTGGAAATCTTTGTTATACTCAAAAGCATGCACATATGAACTTACACACATTAACAACAGTGTGTGGTCACTCTGGATAGATACACACAAACAAATAAGCACTCTGACAACACATACAGGATGAGCACTGTAGATAAGGGCCAAAACTCTCTTCAGGATGCCATACACAACACAGTCTGATTATAACCAGAGAGAGAGAGGCTGAGACCAAAAGAAGCAGCTTACAATGTTATGGAGACAGCAGTGAGGGGGAGAGTGAGAAATAGGGAGCAAAAGAGGAAGACGGGGGATACTGGAGGCTTAACCGCTATAGCTTCTCATCTCAGAGCATGTCAGTGGATAACAGCAGTTAGTCATGCAAGGCTCCACTCTGCCTGGAACACACACAAAGAGACGCACGTTCAGGAAAACTGGCTGTTCGGGCTCAGAGACTATGAATCCGTTTACATGTGTACGCATGCACATGAAAATCAGGTTTTTAAGCTGATCAGTTTGATTATTTAAGGAAAAATCAATGTCCTTTATTTTTGAGGTCCTGAAAGGTCAAGGGTAAAAGCTTTGTCCTTGTCTTGTATAACACAAAGGTAAATGGCCAAGTGATGGTGATGGTAGGGGGCAAAGCAAAGTAAGGGAAGTAGACTAGGCAAGCTCAAACTTCACCTGGAGCTAGGATTTTTCTCCAATAGCATCACAAATCAGTTTTATCTGCCTCTCCTCTTCTTCTCCTCTCACATAGCCAGCTGAATCTCTGCAGGAAGCTGTTCTGAGACCTGAACAGCATTACAATCAGCCCTTGCCATTACTGAGGGAGAAAGCAAGCAAGAGGGGGGGATGGGGGCTGTTACAGGGGCCTTGATCAAAGTATGAAGGATAGAGGGTCAAAGCGGCTTGTAGCCACACTCGAGACTCAACACAAACACTCCTGAACTCAAACAGGTCATGTTTCCTCTCAACTCATTCTTCTTTCTACTTTATTAGAACCACGAAAGCCATTGTTGGGAAACTAAATAAGGAGATTCTGTTATTCTCTCTTTTTCTGTCTTTTCCATCAGAGTGACATCAGAAGTAGGCTGGGCCACTATGAAAAGAGAGGGAAAAAAACAGCAATCTCATACTCCCACACCCTCATCCCCCTTCTCCTCCCCTCCCTCTTCTCGTCTCCCCATCCTTTGTGAAAAACTCAAGGCGTAAGTTGTCAGAGCTCAGTCTGTTGAAGTGGCTAGCTTTTGAACCATGTCCCTGCCTCAACCCCTGGCCAGCTGAGCCCACACAGAGGAGCACATCTCTGGGCAGGAGGCCTTGACAGCAGGCCCAATACTCTGGGACTCTAGGACCAGCAGGCTGATCTTCAGCTCCAGGACAGAAAGAGTCTGTGGGAAAGAGCACCCCAGGGAGGAGGCAGCAGACGGGATAAAGAGAGAGAGATGAGTCCTGATCACTGCAGCTCAGTGAAGACACAACACAACACACACACGTGAAACTATAACTGCAGGAGATACTTACACCACTGGTAGCAAAAAGGTAAGCAGCTGCATGCTGCACAAGTTTGTTCTGTATCCCAAGTTTTTTCTTGTGTTTATATATGTAAGCGAGACAAACTATGTGTGTGAGTGTGTGTGTGCATGTGTGTGTGTGTGTGTGTGTGTGTGTGTGTGTGTGTGTGTGTGTTGGAGCAGCTGTGAGATCTCTGGCTGACAGGCTGGAGAGGTTAGGACGTTTTGTGACTGGAGGCTCTGGCTGCAGACAGAAATGTTTAGCAACGCTTCTTTGACTTTCTTCTGGAGACTCAGGACAGGGTCATACTGTGTACAGCATGCTGAGAGAACTGTATCTTGTGTATACATTGTGCAGATGTGCGTAATGTGACAACTGTGAGACTGTGTGAGGTGTGTGGTAGGTCCCCAGAATGATGTCTGAAGTACGAAAAGAACACATGTGGTGCTGCGCAAGTCACTTTTGGTGCCACTATATAAATGACATAGGTTATAGGATAACCAAATCTAATAGGCCAATATGGAGAAACAAAATTACTTAAAACAATTAACGTAATTCAAAAACATCATTCTCAATGTTCTTTCGGTAGGTTCTAACTGTGAGAGGGGGAGACATCCCAATTTCACTCTGCAGCAACGTTATCTAACTACACTTTCTTTTTACTTTCATTTTACATTCATACTGAGACCTGCAGCTGCAACATAATGCGGATTTCAATGAGGAAATAGCGCGTAGAAATTATCTTTTTTTTTTTTTGTGAACACAAAATTGGTGTGTTGCCATAGTTTTGCTGTGTGTTTCTGAAGAGTGGTTGAAAGAGAAAGACAGAGGTAAAGAAAGAGAAAAAGAGACAAAAAACCTGAGGAAGAAAGAAAAGTAGGGCACCCACAGAGCTGAGGAAAGCATTCCAGAAAAACGCTTGTGGGAGACTGATCTGATCAGATCAAGAGATTTGGATCTGGAGCCAGCCTTGTTTGTTTTCCTTGGCTTTGGGTTTCCTAATACAGCACCGTGCGAGTCTAGCCACTACAGCGGTGGGGGAACAGAGCTGAATTAACCTGAAGGAATCAGGGTTAAATCAATAATATCGATCCTAACAAGGCGGTGACAGGTCTCTTAGCAAATGTCACATATGGAAATCACTAGCTTGTACATGAAATGCATGTGTGCACACAGAAAATGTTGCCATTGTCTAAGTGGGCGACTGCTGATAGAAGTCTCATTCATGGGCTCCTGTTCGAACAGAAACTGAAGATACTACGGAATCCAATTCTCACCACATCCTCCTGCAGCAAATGAACTCCTATCAACATCAGACGCTCAGCCCCACAGTCACAACCTTGCCATAACAGCAAAAGCTTTGAAGACTAATAATATCATTCTGGTGCACTTTCATATCACCCCTCACAATTATGTTCAAATGTTTTCACTTACGCCATGGTCTGTCGGTGGGATCTGTGGAAAATATTCTATTCGCTAAAAAGCCACATCTGTACATGCTGTAAGGGAGTGGGGGAGAGAGTACAGACACAGACAGACAGACACACACACACACACACACACACACACACACACACACACACGTCTTCAAAAAGCCAAAGTCTGAGGTGAAAGACAAGATGAGGGTACAGTGAAAGGCTAAGAAAACACTTCATGAGACAAGAGCTTTTTTTTTTTTTCATAGAGCGATAAATCATAATTTAAATATCCCAATAACTCATCCTGGAAAAGAAGCAAGAGAGCTAAAAAGGAGAATGAAGACAGGAGCGGCTTTTTGAAAAATATCCAGAACATTCCATGCTGGTGCTGCAGCGCTTGGCCCTTGGGTTCACCTGAAATTTGTGCCTGTGGGGACGGGCCTGGGAGGAAGCTTTAAATGGGTCGTTACTCTCCATCCATACGTAAACGAACCATCAACCTAACCCTCACCGCAAACCATAAATCACAAGTGAAAAGTGTCTGATGTCCTCCTTAATAAAAGTTTGTAATGTTCTCTGGACAAGCCAATATTGTAAGTAGCCGCTGGGTGGTATGTTAGTGGCAGCAGACTGTCAGAAGTCTTTTGCTGCTGCCCTCCTCCAGCCATGCTGTCACGGGCTGTGTTGTAACCCAGCAGGAGACTGATAGCTCACACAGCCAGCACCAGCCAACTATGGTCTGGAGCAGCGGGCACAGCGCCAATCATATCTCACCGCCATGACTGGAGGGTGCATGCGTGCATGTGTGTGTGTGTGCGTGCGCTTCACAAAACCAGACCACTGGGGACACGCCAACTCTTGATCTTATCACTACTAAGCCGAACACAGAAAACGGACACTGACACACACACGGAAAACCCAAAGTACACACAGCAACGTATCCGAAAACAACTCTTGCGCCGCTGACCACATGCGGTTAAACCTAACCGCAGCTACAGCAGGGGACTCTCACACACACCTACACTCTACCATATAATATCTCTTTAAAATGAAATTTGTATTGTGTGACAACAAATTAAAACAACTTAAGGAGGACCAAAGAGAGCCGGCTGGAACAAGATCGGAGGCTGTTCTGGCAAAGAAACAGAGGAGCGTTAGCTATGGACACTGTGCGTGTACTTGTATGTGTGTGCATACATACAACATAAGTATGGATGAATGTGTGGTCCAACTAATAGAAAGCATGTGCAGCAAGAGGTGGGTGTTAGTCGAGGTGTGACTCAAAAATCAGAAAAAGAGAGAAAAACACATTAAAGCGCAAGACTGGCTAGGTCATCTCCTAAAACAAGAAAATACACATTAGTCAGCCTAACAAAGACCATGCATGATCAAACACACTTTTATTCCACCCTCTCCCTGGCTCTCCTCTCTTCCCAGTTGCTCCTCCAACTCTCTAACGAAACTAAACGAAACACAAGCAGCAGTAAGTGGTCCATTCGAGGTTCATCAAAGTGATACTTTATCGGTTTAACTCTGCTGGGGTGGGAGCTGGCTGAAGATGTTGGAAAATAGTGGGATGTTTTGTTCTGCAAGAAACCATACTGTGTGTGTGTCTGTGTGTATATGAGTCTATGGGTGTGCAAGTCGGCTGTGTATTTGTTCTAAGATGGGAGGGGGAGGAGGTGTCAGTGTGATGGAGGAGGGTGTTGGGAGAGTTGAGAGTCCTTATCTTGAGTGTGTATGACAGAGAGAGAGAAAGAGGGAGAGAGAGAGAGAAAGGAAGCCTTGTATGAACTCTGTCCCCCTGGATGCCTGGAGCTCGACAATGTGTGGCTCTCCTGTTTGTGCATTCATGTGTGAGTCTGTGTGTGTGAGTGTGCACATGTATGAGTGTGCAAACAGAGAGAGAGAGAGAGGAGGGACCCCTTTTTCCACAAAGAGCGATTGATTGCAACGGGCGTGTGGAGAGGGGGTTGGGAGGGGGTTTGCTAGAGGATGGGTGGGGCTGCACCCTAATCCCACACACTCACAGACCCCGACATATAGACCTATGACCTGAACATCAGCCCACATGTTTAGAGTTTCACTAGAGAAGAAGCAAAACAGATGGGGGCCAGGGGGCCACAGGGGTTTGGGGGCTCCCTCCTCACTGATATGCATCATGGAGGTGGATGGCTCGGTAACTAGGAAGCAGCGGGTGGGACCACTTCAGGATTTTTTTTTTCCTATTAAATTGGTTGTATTCCGACCACAGGCTCATGTCTTCAAATTCAAACCGCTCATTATGGAACAACTTTCCCCTGATTCCCAAATCCTGCCGGAAGGGTCCAGCTCCAGATGAAGTTATGGTGTATTTGTCTTCCATGATGACTGTAGAGAAAAAGTCTATTCTACCTCTTAATATTTACTTTTCCCCTTTCCTTTTGTAATTTTCTGGCTAGCTACAACACACCCCATGTCCTTGATACCCTTGCATAGAGTTTTTTCCCTAGATTTTCATTCTTTCTACTCCTCAATGCAAGCTGATTAGAGATTTCCCTGTCTGTCAGTTCTCCGTTTGCCCGCTTGGCTGCGTCGCTAATTGTTAACATGTTTCAGCAAACACGTGAGAATGAGTCGATTCGTGTTTTTGAGAGAGTGTGTGATCCAGCTCCAGGGAGAAACAGGGTGGCTTCTGATGTCACCTACAGATGAAAGGCTAGAAAAGTTGTGTTCTCCAGCTGTTTACTAACAACAGAGCTGCTTGAGCTCCACACTGTTATGTAAAGCTCCACTGCTGTTTACTGTTGCAGGCTGCACCTCTCTTCTCCGATTCCCGGCCCCTCTTGTCTCCCTCACTCATCCTTTTCTCCTCTCTCCTCTTTATTCTGACCAGTGATGGATGTGTTGTGTGTTTCAGGGCAATTTTGGACTCGTTGTGGGAAAGTCTGAGGGCCAGATGGGAGGTTGGAAGCTGGGATTTTAGAGGCTGGGAAATACATTGGCTATGAAAATATAAATATGTTTCATCCAAATCTCCCTCCCCTGCTTGTAGCCCTGCAATCCATCAGGCTAGAGACTGACACATCAGAAATGGTGAATCACTGCTGTGAGACGCACCGCGACCAAGAGCTCTGAGAGCCGCAGAACTTTGTCAAAAAAGAAAATCCTGGGCTAATAATGCCAAATAAATTGTGTGTTTGGAATAAATATAGTTAACTAAAAGCACAAGGCTGACGTACAGCTAACAAACTAAGGTAACAATCAACATTCATTACACCATGTCACAGTAACTTAAACACCTTATTTCCTTAATGAGCTGTCTGGTAATTTCCTCTCTTGCTCGTTATCATATGTCAGTGCGCACCGACTTACATAATAAATGATTTCTGTCCTCCAGTCAGGTACAACTCTGGTGACCATTAATGTAGAATATTAGCCACATACAACAGCAGAGGGAGATGAAAATCAAAAATTCCCAGCCACGCGCACGCTCACACTAAAGCACTCCCTTTGTGAAGGCAACAGATACCAAATCAAAAATAGGTACAGCCAAAAAACAAAAATGGAGCACACAGATGATCTCATACTCATGGTGTGCAAAGCCAAAGGCCTAGGTGATAAATGACAATCACTCTCTCTCTCTCTCTTTCTCTCTCTCTCTCTCTCTGTGTGCTACAGTAGTTACTGAAGCACTCTAGAGTGCTGCCAGTCTGGCACTTTAGAGAAATCACTCAAAGCTTCAGAAAATGGTCAGTTCTCCAAGCCAAGGAGCTGTGTGCTGTAAGAAGGCTTGGCTGTGCATCTTTAATAGCAGAGCCTTAAACCTGGTCTGTTGGACAGAAGACAGTGGCTCTGTTTGCAATTAAAAGGGCAAACAAAATGGGATACTAATAAATATCTGTCTTTTTCTTAGACTACTGCAATAACAGGCTCTCAGTGTGTAAATTAATCAGATGATAGTAGTACATGAAAAAGAGGAGAGTGGAGAGAAAGAGTTACAATGCCGCAGTCATATGTCTTCTGACAATTAATAACTATTAGTGAGGTGAGCACCCAGAGGTGCACTTACAAAGACTTATGAAGCTAATACTGTTTCCATCATGTAAGTCAGGCCGGGAGAGGCTTGCTGCCAGCCTGTTATTCCAACCAATCTCTCCACTGGCTCTACTTGGAGATGTTGCCACATCTGTTGCAGGATACAGGAGTTGTTTGTCAGAGAGGCTGAGCCAACAGCACATTTCTTATTTGATTTTAAGGGGGGTGGGGGATGGGTATTGTAATTTCTCTAAGTTTTTGTGTTTGCAGTCTATGGCTTTGATATCTTTGCTCTGTGCTGTCAAGGTGAATTAGATGCATCGTCAAAAGATATGTAAAAAGGATGAAAGGTAGAGCACAAGAGCTGGAGAGAAGGAAGGAAAGAGGAAGAAAAGTATTCAAAAAGGAAGAGAAGGGAGGCAAGGTGAGAAGGGAATAGAAAGTAGAAAGAAGAAAGTAACCAAATGGAAAGAAAGAGGCACAGGAAAGAGTGCACATCCGCAGAGAGTGAAAAGGGGAATAGGAATATTTCATCTATGGGAGAGGCTCTGTCTCATGTGGTAAGTTATGTTCATGACACTAGGCCAGGGACAAAAAAGGGGCCATGACCCACTTTCTACCACTATTACTCTCTCTCTATCTTTATTTCACAACTAAATGTTATATCCATCTTGGCTCTTTGCACTTTATTTCAGCCCAGCGGCCTGTCACTCCTCATCTCCATCCCTCCTGCTTTCTCTCTAATACCTGTCGCTGCAGCACACAGGTCAGTCCTCTTCTGGATTTGGACTGATGACACACTTCTCTGCAGCAGCTCACATCTCCAGCAAAATACTGCTCACACTTAGCAACACGTGTGCATGCACACTGAATATAAATGTAAAAACACACTCATAGATTACATGTGTGCACATCATCCAGTATTTATATTATATAAAGTTATTTGCAGAGTTGATAAAAAACTATGGAGCGTACGTTTTTAGTATTTTTATACATCAGTATGCGCATCTGTGATGGCCCAGCAATCTGTACAGGGTGTTTCTACGCCTCCCATCCAATGCAAGCTGGGACAGGCTCCAGCCCACTGTGACCCTCAGTAGGAAAAAGTGGGTGGAAAATGGATGCATGGATTATGTGCATATCTCATAGGAATATGGAATGGCACACAAATTGATTCAAAAGCTGTTTTTATTTTTCCATCTCTCTTGGTCAAGCAAATTCAAATTAAAGAATTCAAACATCTGTGTGCTGTAATGCACTGCATGCATATTAACCTATAATAACACACACACACTGGAAATTAATTCACAACTGTTTCTGCTCCAGTAATCTGAATTTAAATGCACACAACATTAAACAGGCTGAGTTTGTCAGATTTCATTACAGGCTGCTGGAAAACATCCAAGCAGCCTAGCCATTTATGTGTAAATATGTTATGCTACAGTAGTATCTTGATAATGAATGACAAAACTTACAGATGTTATTTTATTGTGCTCATTCTGTTTCTTTTTGATTTTGAATCCAAAATGCGCCAACATTGATCTTGACATCTGCTGGGGCTGGCAAAACAGTGCCAACAATTACTGTTGAGCAGATGTGGTGTGAGGCTGCTGTATTTCTCAAAGTGAAATGATCAGCAACAGAGCTCTCTGTGACTGAAAGGCTAGACCTGCTCCTCAGTAAAATGAAGGTCAAATGTATCAATATCATGACCCCATTAAATAAAATATCAATCCCAAACCTAGTGTATTCATGGACGTATTCATTTTTTCCACCCAGCTGTAGAACATGAACACACATGTGCACACAGTTTGACTTCCAGAGGTGCGCAGGTTATGTTTAGTGCTCCACAGCCCTCCCACCTCAAAGGCCTTTAGCGATGCTTCGTTTGGGTTTGCTGAAGCAAGAGAGAGAGAGCCCCACTGCCTACTCTCAGGTCACACTGTAAACCCTTCTACCTCCACAACACACTCCTGACCTCTCACACTACCCTGGAATGTCTTTTATCTGCTGTGTTTCCATGGAAAAGACTTGGTTCCTCATACTCAGAAGCCCCCAAAAAGGAAATCAGACTCAGGAGGACAGGAAAGGAGGGACAAAAACAGAGACGCAGGGGGGTGGGTGGTGGTGGGGGAGTCAGAGAGGAAAGAAAATGAGGGGAGAAAGCTGAAAGAGGGATGACAAGAAAGAGATGGAAAATGAGAGAGGCGAGACTTGATGGATGAGCTGTAGATGCTGACTGTCCTATTCATGCCCCCCTTGAGGACAATGGCGAATATGGACACATCTGTGGAACTCACTGCTACAATAGACAGTTACAGTTTCACAGACTGGTAGAAAAGCAGTGCTTGAACACAAATGCTGTTGATGTTACTGCTAAAGTCATTAGCAGCTCCTGCTCAGGTCAGCAAGGATACAGTACCTGGTTACGCTGTCAAAGATGTCTGTTGGTGGAAAAACACACATACATATGGCCGTGGAAATAACTAAGCGTCTCTGGGTAGCTGTGGACACAGCTATTCAATCATTCAGATGGACGCACACACTTACAAATACCGGCAAGTGTGTACACGCTGACACACATAGCAGATGTGTAATACTAGCTGAAACGCTGTCCCTTCTACATTGTTCCAAGTGACAGAACTGCCAGCATTCCTCAGGAACCACAATGGCGTCATATGGGAGACACACAGGGCCTGAGTTTCAGGGTGGAGGAAGGGCTTAATGATGTGGCATGGAGTAAAAGCTGAGTGTGTGCAGTGATGGAGAGGATTAAGAGAACTAGACACAGACTTGGCCTTGCACAGGGCTGGCCAAGGTGTTAAATGGAATGTGTGTGTATGTATGTGTGTGTGTGTGTGTGTGTGTGTGTGTGTGTGTGTGTGTGCACGCGCATGTGTGTTGATGAGAAGCAGGTCTGGAATCAGCAGGGATCAGGCAGAGGGCAAGGGAGCACCGGGGTTGATCCCTTGAGTAGACAGAGCTGGAACAAACTCCTCACAAAGTAAAATGACATATTCTGCTCTTATGCTTTTATGTCTTCGTCCACCATCCCTGCAGTCCCTGTGTATTTGTAAAAGTTTTCAAAAGTACAACACAAATATTATGTTCTACTAAATATCCATGTTTATGTGAATGTCTGGAGCCATGCGGTGCAGTGGGCTGTGTGCTTACTGAACCTGTCCCACAGGAAGCTCCACAGGCATTAGGGGTGGGGTTTTGGATTGACAGGGAATTCGTGCTGCTTGGCAACACTGACGTACAGGTTAGTGAGGTCAGATCATGGAGTAGGGAAGGGACGTCGTTAAATAAAACATAACAACCCTCTTGCAGTATTACGACAAGGGACAGTAGAGATGGATTAAGTTAGAGAAAGGTCACGTACCAAGGATAAAGGACGGCCGGCAGCCATGGATGACAGCTGTTATGGGAAGAAGCCCAGAGGACCTCAGACCAATGGGGTGTCAGTTGTGCAATTAACTGAGAAGACCTCAGAAAGCAGATCTCACCATGCTGGCGGGACAGAAAATATGTTTTTTTTTTCTTTGACTCTGTTCCACGCACACACCACTATGTGAAACAGTGGACTGACAGCCTCTACACACCAGGCAAATGCATTCTGAACGATCAGTCGTTGTCTGTGTCTATTTGAAGAAGTGTCAGAAATCCTTTTATATCAAAATCTTATGGCAGACTATGTTAAACAATTTCCTCTGCTCTGGGATAACATATGTTATCAACTATTCTGGCACCTCTCCCTGTTTCTGTTCCCTTTGTTTCCATTTGGAAACAAACAAGCAGTTATTTCTTAGTACTAACTGCAGGGGTTTGTTTGCTTGCAGGGAGGTCTGGAGGAACTTGGAGGAGACGCCAGCAGCCATCCATCCACCCATCAGTCCAGACAACCAGCTAGCCAGCCAGCAGTGATGCAGGGGCTAACATGGAGCCTGTGTGCCCTGCTCTGCCTGTCTCTCTGGGAGCAAAGCTACTGCAGGCGCTCCAGGGAAGCCCAGAGGACCAAAGAGTATTCTCTCCACAGGACAAAGAGAGCTCCCCAGGATCCTGATGTAAAAAAGTGTTCATATACTTTCCTGGTACCTGAGCAGAGGATCACAGGTGACAACTTTTTTTGTAATACACCTTCATTTCCAACTTGTATGGTTGTCTTCATCACTCCTGGATTTAAATTCTTATATTAACTGGTTTTCCCAAAGACCAAACAGACTGTGCCTTTCAGGATTCATTTTCTAAATAATTAATTTCTCTTATCAGGTCCAATTTGTGCCAGTGCCACGGGCCCTCAGCCCGACAAGGACAGGGTGACTCGCATGGACATTGCAGACGTGCGGGAGGTGCTCAACAAGCAGCGACGTGAAATTGAGACGCTGCAGCTGGTAGTGGATGTAGATGGTAACTTGGTGAATGAGATGAAGCTACTAAGGAAGGAGAGCAGGAACATGAACTCCAGGGTGACCCAGCTCTACATGCAGCTGCTGCACGAGATCATCAGGAAAAGGGACAACTCCCTGGAGCTGGCCCAGTTGGAGAACCGTGTCCTCAATGTGACCTCCGAGATGCTGCGAGTGGCCTCTAGGTACAAGGAGCTGGAGGCTCGTTTTGCTGTCATGGCCGGAGTGGTCAACAACCAGTCCATTCTCATCACTGCCCTGGAGGAGCAGTGCCTTAGGACCCTGGGGCGCGGTGAGGTGCCTGTGGTGCCCCCACTAGTACAAGTGGTGCCACAAAACATACCAGTTAACAATCGCTTCACCAATGAGATACAGAGGGACCACACAAACCGGGCCTTCCCTCGGGGGTCGCGCATGGACTCCCCTACTGCAAGCCCATTTGGACTCAACCCACCACCGCCACCACAGGGAACACTCACCTCAGATGGTATGTATGAATAGCAGAGAAACAGAGGAACTAACTACACAAACACTGTAGAATGATGAATATTAATGGTCCCTTGTTAATTGTTTGGAGGGTGAGAGCAAGGCAATAATTGGTGAATCATGGGTATGGAAAATTCGATTTCTCTCGCAGTGCCTGCTATGGCTGTGGCCCAGTTGGCTCACCCATGGAATGCTAGAGGGGCAATGAAATAACTTAATTCTGATGCTTCTCTCCTGACCAGCTGTACTGGCTACACCTCACTGAGTGTATGTACTCATTTGAGGGGGATGTGGACACTGTGTTGTGCCTCTTTCAGAGTGTGGGTGGCAATAAAAGACTTCTGAGGACAGGAGTATGCATATTGTTGGGCTTAAGTTAGGTTTATAAAATAGAACCTGGATGGTAGGTCCAGTTATGTGAATTTGTGTGTGTGTGTGTGTGTGTGTGTGTATGTACTGGCCTTATGTGCATTTAACAGAATGTAGATCAACCCAGGCCAACTGAGGATTACACCCAGACAAAAACAAATCAGTGATAAGCTCATCTAAGCTGGGTAACGCTCCCCTGACAAAGATCCCAGAAAAACAACTAATTTTGACATCTGAGCTAGATAACTTCCAGTATGAAACCAATTTGCAAGGTTATAATGCCACTTGGAACTAAGTCTTGAAAATTTGGGCAGGACTGTTATATTATGACTGGCAATTGGACCATGGCAAGGAATACTGACAGGGGATATACAACCAGATGGCTGAGCAGATGAAATCATTCATAACATCCCTCACAGAAGAAGAGAATAAAGGAGGCCCTCTTTCAATTTCGACTGGGCAGTCTGTCAATTACTGGAGAAGTGGCGGCATGCATATGCCTGTGTTTCAATGTGCTAGTTGAGACTCACAATAAGCAATTAGATGAAGGATACTTTAACAGTATCTGATTAAATCAGACAGTGAAATCTCTGGTTCAAGCTTCATTACTGTCTTTCTACTTGCCATTAGAGGAAAAAACAGCAAACATTTAAATGTAATACTGGAATAGGGTAAATCATAATCTGAGGAGTTGACATCATCTTACTGTCTACAATAACATAAGTGATAACTTTTAGAGTATGTTATAATCATAACTTCATCATCATAACATACTTGAGATTTTGATACAATTACAAAACAAGAAAAGGGATGTATATAGCAGTGTAACATTTGTCCAATGTTTTAACAAGAGTCACTACAAAGGCATACAAAGGCAGTTTAATGTGAAATACAATGAATTAAGTTAAAAGTCTCTCTCCTTTCTTGTCAAGAGGTAGTCCAGGGTCTAACTCCTGGCCCACTGCCCAGTGAAAGGACCCTCTAGAGTGGAATATAGTTGAAACACTGCTCTTCTCAGACCACAGAGCTTGCAGCTCCTTCAGGCTACACAGCCCACTTCCTGCACTCATAATACCAGGCTTACTGCAAGCTGAACAAGTTGAGAAGCAAAGGGGCCACACTTAAAAAGCCTCCATCAAAAAAAAAAAAAAAAAAAAAAGACCTGAGGGGACACAAAGAGATGGAGGAAAAAGAGGCGGAGGAGTAGTTGGGGGAGGTAAAAATGACTAGAGCTCCACTTGTAGAGGAAAAACGGACTGAGTGTACTCTTTATTTTTTTTGCTGTATATAATATTTCTCTCTCTACCTCTCCTAGTCCTCATTGGGTTGTAATTTTAGATCTATGTTACTTATTGACAGCAGCTCATTATAACTCCAAGAATCTTGAATTTAATAGGCCTGCTGTAGAGGCAATTTTCAACATCTTCAGCCTCTTAGGGGCTACTCACATTACCCTGTTTGTGCTGTGCCCAAGCACGTTTGACCCCAAAATCCAGATTATTTGACTAGTGTGATTGCTCCGTACCGTGCTTGAATACAGTACACTTCCCCCGCTCTGGCACGGTTGGAGGGGGTGTGCTTCAGCACGGTACGGGCGCACATGCACGCGCACATGCATGGTCGCACACGCGTGCGCACGTGGATATGATGTGAATCATGCGACCGTCCCTCCTACGTTTCCTCCTGCCTCTGCAAAATCATTTTATGCATGCAGCGCGATTAACTGCGCATCGCTGCGTCGTGCAATCAATAATCAACTATGTTGTCTGTGTCGTTGTCCATTGTGCTGCTGCAACTGCGTATAAACAAAAGTCAATTTAAGATGATGTTGGGTCATGCGTGTGTCGTATTCCAATGTGATGATGGACGTGCTGTAGGCAATCGCGCTTGAGCGTGGTTGGGCTTTGGGTAATGTGAGTGCAGGCCAGTGGGGGACTGGGGAGGGGGGCGTTCCTGCTTCAGCACGATACAGAGCAACTGGCCCTAATGCACCAAACTTTGAGTTTGCAGACCTAAGCCCAGTTGTTCTCCTGATCTTACCTTACCTGCACAGCTTTCTCTCTCCCTTCCCTGCTCTGCAATTCCATCTGTGCCTGGCCATCCTTGGCATTGGCTTCAGTGCATGACTAGCCTCTAAACTTCCAAACCATAAAGAATGCAAGGCTGTAAAAAACAAAGCTGCAAACACTCTAAAGGCCAAAACACACAGCCTCCAAATGATATGTTGTAAAGATAGCTGCCCAAAATCTTTTCTATGTAAGCCCCAACGTTGATGGCAGCTAGGCACGCAGTGAAGCAGGTGTCAGTTCATGCAACTGTCCTGTTTTCCAACACTGCCATTCCTAAAACTAAAACATTTTTTTTGTCCTTCCCCTTCTGGAAGATGTGTAGTTGCAGGAGCATCCTATTAGTACTAGGGGTGTCAAATGATGCATGTCATGTGATGCACTGTGGTGCTGCAGTGGCTGTGTGTTTTGGCCTTAAATCTGGACACCCCCGCATCTTTTATAACCAAGAACAATAACAGAAAGACAGGAATGGATCCTTTTTGCTGTGTGACTCTTCATTTATCCAGTGTATTAGGAGAGTGCAGATCAGGCAACATCTCTACATTTTGCCTCAATAAAACTAACAGAATGTAACAATCCCACTCTCAAAGTTCATCGTGATAAGTAAGAAAGGGATTTACTGTGCAAATTACCTTTCATTTTCAATTTAATCCTGGTAAGTAATAAATTAATAGTTAGAGCTCCCTACTCTTTATACCCTCCTAAATCCACTATATCCACCCAAACCATTCATGGAAACAAGTGAAATGTCTGACCCAGAACCAAAGCACCAATAACCACTATTAGGCCCTCCTATGTAGGCTCACCTACTGTAAATACACACTTCCTGACCACAGTTTGGTCTAGCTGAGCCCTATTTAAACCACTAAGGCTTAGTCGTCTCCATTTATTTTTAACCTCAATCTCTTACCGCTCTACTTAAATAGGCATACAGAAAGTGAAAGATAGAACGAGCAAAAGGGGGAAAAGGCAGAGAAACACCTCTCTGGGCGGGTCTGATGAAAATATGTCATCACTATTAGAAAAGGGAGGGAGCAGTGAGGTTTCAGGTACCTGTGTGGGAGCATTACAGTGGGCCCCTGTGAGTTCCCAGCTGAGAAAACCATCTTCTCTAGACCTTTAGGCCCTGGAGGACCCCAAACAATGCCTGTCTTCATACTGCTTTAATACACATCATACACAGAAGGGAAATATACAGGGTTTGGGTGCAATGATACTACAATGTATCATTTACAGAAAAAAATGGACGTGAATATTCACGTAACAGGAATTTAAAAGTGTTAAATCCTGCAGTCTTTTCAACGGTCAGAGCAAAAGGAGAAATTTCTCAAGCATACTGCCCAATCGAATACATCTCTCAATCCATTGGGTCGAGACTAGACATTTTCTCCCCCATTTTTTTTTTTTTTTTACCATTTTCTCTTGTCTGCTGTTCATTCAGCCCTAAGAATGATGATGATGACTTTTGCATAAGCAGGAAAAGAGAAGACATCTTGCTCAATTCAAGGCACAGTATGCTAGGGCTATTAGTGCAGAGCTTGCTCTTTATACTCATGCTAAGAGTTCAAGGGACTGAAACATTCAGGCAGTGGGTGCGGTTACAAGGAATGAAATACTGCCAAGGCTTTAATGCTTTAAGTCAGAACTACAGATGGAAATATTGCTACAATTTATGAAAGAGATTTTAACATCAACTTATGGTCTGGAATATAATAAAAGAAAAGGTCACTGAAAGAAATGCTAGAAAGCCTACAGTCCCGCATATCTAGGAGTTAATATGTTTTTACTCATATGTACAATTATTTTCTTTGTGTTTTTCCGCAAGGAATACTTTAACAGCTTTAAATTGGTTCAATGAAATGAAACCAGTTGATGAATTGCAATCTGAGAAATCAGTCAGCATTAAGAATTAACAATTAAAAATTACTGTTATAGATACAATACAATATATTGTATGGTGCACAATGTATAGAGAGATTATATTATGATAGTTCCCAGTTTTAAATCTGAACCACTCAGTCTGCGCTCTACCCATTCTTTCTCTTCTTCTTTTCCAACAACCTTTCTTACACTACTCAGGTCCCTTCAGGGACTGCTACCAGGTACGACAGGCAGGCCACACTACCAGTGGCATGTACTTGCTTAAGACAGATGGCAGTGATCGGCTGATCCAAGCCTGGTGTGAACATGGCTTGGACAATGGAGGGTGGACCGTGTTACAAAGAAGGAGAGATGGTTCTGTTAACTTCTTCAGAAACTGGGAGAATTACAAGGTAAGATCAGGGAACACATTCACTCAAAAAGGTGCACTGGGTAACTAATAAAGTCATAGCCTAGAGCAGAGTTTGATAAGAAACTTGCTAAAGATAAAAATTAAAAAAAAAAAAAAAGTTTTTCAAAAGAATATATGACTAACTCACACCTCACAGCACTCTACTAGTCAAAATATCTTTAGCACAAGAGAACCATAACCATAGCTCTCTCCATATCTTACATAAATGGCCCAGCAACAGCAGTTCATTTTTAGGCTATTGACCAAGCACTTACTCAGCCATGGACCTTCTCATATCAAAACTGCTCTGGAACTGCAGACAGGGATCTACATTCAAACACATGCAATCAGAGAGCCCCCGCGGGCAGACGAAGACAAAAAGCCCCTGCCGCGCTTGCTACAGGACTGATCCGTACTTCCTTTCCACCCTGTGTTAGCCATTGCCAGTGAGATGTGATCCAGGATCTAAAGAACCCAGCTGGGCACAGAGCAAAGGCTGACACTGATACATAGCCTGACAGAAATGACTGGTCTCTGTTCTTTCTGTAAAAAGTGAGGAACAAAGGTTTTACCTCGTCATAAACTATGAAAACAGAGTGCAGAAATATAGGCTCTGAAGGCTTTGCATGCTGTAGGGATCAGGCATACAATTGTGTCTGAGAGCTTTGCATTTGCTCCTGTCAAATCTCCATCCCACCACTCCCCCAGTCTTGCCACCAAATGATTCACCCTGACTTAAAAAGCAACAAGCACAAGCTCTACACATTATTGTTACAATGGGGAACAGATTAAATCCATTTTGTGTGATTGCGGGCAACAGGCTTACTTCGACTCAGCACTCAAGAAATGTTATTGTTCTCACTCTGCTTTGCCTGTATTTGTGTCCTCTGCATGTGGCTCCGCCTATCCCGACCACAGAAAACAGAGATTCAGTCTCTTCACCGTTTAGCTAACCTCACACTGTAAACTAATCAAACTTGTGTTGGTATGCATCGCCAGCATTACACCACACAGACTGGGTTTAATATACAGGCTTTGCTATTAAAAAAGACCACAAGTGAAAATGAATAACATGTTATACTGTGGTACTGCCCTCCTACAGCGAGGCTTTGGAAATATAGACAATGAACACTGGCTTGGCCTCGACAACATCTACAACCTGGGGAAGCAAGGTGACTACAAGCTGATGGTAGAGCTGGAGGACTGGACGGGGAAGAAGGTCTACGCAGAGTACAGCAGCTTCCACCTGGAGTCCGAGAGTGAGGGCTACCGCCTGAGGCTAGGCACCTACCAGGGCAATGCTGGGGATTCCTTGAGCAGCCACAATGGCAAACAGTTCACCACGCTGGATCGTGACAAGGATGCCTTCTCTGGTAGGGGGACATGTTAGTGTATAGCCAGACATGGAGACATCAGAAATTATAACCACTTTTAGGATTCTTTTGTTTGTGTTACAGAAATGCCTGGAGCCACAACTTAGTCTGTTTGTTATACTTATGTTTTTTCCTGGTGTCTTTTTGTTCCTCTGTCCTATAGGCAACTGTGCCCACTTCCATAAGGGTGGGTGGTGGTACAATGCCTGTGGCCAAACCAATCTGAACGGAGTATGGTACAGTGGGGGGGTCTACCGCAGCAAATTCCAGGACGGCATCTTCTGGGCAGAGTATGGAGGAGGTTTCTACTCCCTGAAGTCAGCTCGCATGATGATCCGACCGATTGACTGAAACCTAGGACCATGGCTCCACTCAAATAACCTGTGACCTTCCTCCCTCTCAGTTTCCCCTCCTCATCTTTACCTACCCATGAATAAATAATGTAGCAGCAGAACCAAAGAATCCCTGCCAACCTTTGTCTGTGCCAGATGAGAGATAGAGGAGGAAGAGACGGTGCCATATGTCCATGGCCAAGCAATAATGACTCCAGCATCTGTGCAGCGGCCAGCTCTCTAGTTGACTCTAATGCTGAGATGAAAGATCGCTGCCATTGCCCTTCCTCACTCTTTGCTCTCCTCAACCTCTCAGGTTGGACGATAATAGCCCATCTAATTCCCTGGGAACCATTCAGTATTATTCTCAAGTGTCCTACTCTACTCACTAATGTTGAAACTCAATGTGTAATAAAAGGAAATGGTCATTTACTATGGACATGATTTCTCATGAGCAGCTAACGGTGGTGACTCGATGGAAGTGGCGATGCCCTGACAAAGGGTCATTGATGTATTGGATGTCTAATCTTATCTAGTGTGAAAATCTGTGTTGCCAGTTAGAATATCTGACAATCAAATGGTTTAAAGACAGGTCTTGTTCACTTGCTGTCTTGTACTGTACATACTACTTGTTCCTGTGTTTTAGCTGGTCATTTGGGGTTTCCCATGACCCCAAAGAGAGAATGAACTCATGCAAAAATTTTGCTTGTCCCATGTGTGTAAGGCTGAGCTAGCTTTAGTATGTAAATATATTTGGCTTTATTTGTGAAAGTTAATTTAAGAGGTATGATTCTACTCAGGCCAAATGTTCCCTTGTTGTCCTATCCTCTGTTATTTATCAATGTATTTATATTACATATACTCATGGCCATATTTTATTTAGCCCTGTTCATTTACAAAAATCCTATTTAGGTGTTCCAAACACAAACAAACAAAACATGCAATCAAACAATAAACAAGAGTGGACGCATGTCTACTTGACAGGAGGATGGAGTGTCTGAGATGTGCATTGCCATACAGTTTCCTTACAAGTCTAATTAAATACTTTTGTAAAGACTGAAATCTCTCATTTTTCACATTTCCAATTCAGTTTCCAAATCAAATGTTTCATTGCAAAATAAGGTATCCATTGTTAAGCATTCATTCACAGCTGATCCCTTATTTTATGCATCTAAGACCATTACTTTATATGTACTTCGGTAAATATCAAGTAATGGATGTTTTGTATCATTTTTTCCAAGATGACTACATAGTGTTTTGAAATGAAACTCCTTCAAATATCTCTCTGGTCTCAGCAGTGGATATTTTGCAAATCTACTCCAGATAGAATTTACGATGTACAACAGCAGGATTTGACATTAGCCTTGTGATTAAAGTGCAATGTGAGCTGTCAAGGGATTAGAAGATGGTTGGGGAAGGGATGATTTATATCTGCCCCTCTCGGGCATAAAGAGGTGGAAGGATGAAGGGATATACGGATGATATAGGTCTACTGCTGTGCTAAATGCTGGACCGACACAGGCTCCCTGGATTGCCAAGGGGACCTAATAATTAAAGAATGTGAACAGACAGAAAAAGAATGAAAATCATATTTTTGTTGTACTGAAAGAGAGGTAAAGGAAGAGAGTTTCAAGAAAAATATGTAAGGATAAGAGACTATCATACAGATACAGACAGAAGTATATCAAGTTACAAATGAGATTAGATAACAGTGGGACATAAAATAATTTAGGCAAAATGAAGCAACAGGAGACACAACAGGGATAAAAAAAAAAAAAAGACATGGAGAAGAAATGGAAAGAGGGAAGCATTCTTTCCTTATAAAATGTTTGAGTTTTTCTTTCCTTATAATATATGTGCTGAAATTATGGTTCCCCTCTGAACCGTTCCCTCTGAGGAGCAGTAAGTCAGAACAGAGACGAGCAGTCTGAGGCTCACCCCTGCAGGGAGGAGACACTCATGTACAAGTATAGCGTACACATTTAAACTCACATACACATGAACGCATGCTAACAATGTGGGAACCAAGCCAACTAGCTGGCAGCTAGTCTTGACATCAACCATCTAAAATACACTGTATCTATGCAGTCAAGAGAGACACCAGCCAGCCTTGGCCTTGCGTTGCTGTACCGGCTCCTGACACACAAGCCTATAGCTCATGGAAACCAACTGGGAAATTAAACCTTAAAAGAAAATGAAGCGCATCAATTGGCTGGCTTCTCTGATCTGACACTTTGCCCACGGTGCTTTCCATTACTGGATCCTCCACAGTGCTGCTTGCACCCAAAAAATCATACCAACTACAGCAGAATTTTGGCGTAGATAGGAGTCAGGCGCAAGGCGTCTGCCTCTGGCTGTCTATGGTCTCTCTTTACACTGACATTAAGCTAGCACCAAAGACACACACCTATAACAACATCCACAACAGTTACACTGATTCTTAATCAAGTGTGGCAAAACTTCACCTGGGTTATCATAAGAATTAATGAGCTATTACTTGTCACACCGTTCAGATATGTGCAATATCCTCATAGGTAACGAATAATGGGTTAGGGAAGCGTTCTAAAGTGTGTCTGTGTATGTGTGTGTGTGTAAAGCTATAGTACTCTAAGGGCTCTTTGTACGAGCATGATTGGCTGGTGAACAGGAACAAGTTCATTTCAGCATTTAACAGGCTGGCTCTGTGGTGAGAGCAGACAGGAGGGGGGCACGTCTGCCAAGCGTAATAGCAGGTCAGAGTTTGCGCGCACGCACGCGCGCACACAAAATTCAACACAAAAGTATCACTGTGGACAACCATCATCTGGTGACTTTGCAGTACACACAGAGCCTTGTGTCCAGCCCTGTTATCACTATAGATAAATCAAATCAAACTCCATTCCACGCACAGATTACCCACCCACAATGACACGAATGGAGCAAAAACAGAAATTCTGCAGGGAGTCACAAATTAGGTGCAAATACACAAAAAGATCACCAGAGTTTAGAATTAGCCCTGTGTATGAAAAACACAATGGTGGCTGCAGCCCTCTGCTGTGGGTTAGAGCTTCAATTTACACCCAGACCCAAAGTCAAAAGGTACCATGTTTAGTTTTCACAGAAATAAACACAGTGTCCAGAGACATCCAGAGAAACCCCAACCCAATTTTATACATCACACCCAAAACACACGCACATACAGCCAGTACGCAAATTGGGTGTGATGCTCTGGAAGAGGCATTGTGGCTCTCGTTGTGCTCATCTTTTATTCTTCCACTCATAATTCCCAGTTTGTCTCAGAGGGACCAGGGTGGATTTATGACTGAGGGAGAATGTCCGAAAACAAGAGAGTGGCAGTTTCCCTCCAGTGTGCCAACTTGGCTCAGTCTGGCCCAGAGGAAAGCCAGCTGGTCACACATCACATATCCACACACATTACTGACAGACCCGCAGACTCTAAAGAAACATACTCACTCACTCACACACACTCTCTCTCTTTCTGTGTTGCACACATACAAAAAAAAAAAAAAAAAAAAACAGGCACATGCACAAACACACACAGACTCCACCCTTGCAAACAGCCAACACATCACCAATTTGCTTACCGAATGGAAAGTCTGTCCCTCTCTCTCTCTCTCTCTCTCTCTCTCACACACACACACACACACACACACACACACACACACACACACACAGAAAAGCACATGCAGCCAACCTGGCAAATTTGTGCCATTTCACAGCATTAGCTTTGCATTTGTCCACATGGTCCTCAATGACTTCCAGGCGTCTGTGGCACAGTGTGATGGAGAAAAGAGGTAGTTACATGTTTCCTTGGTCACACTTCATTTGGACAGTCCAATGTTGATGCTCAACTTTAACTAACTAGCCTATAACATGTCACTAAAAAATCTTCTGAACTTCAGCTACTTCTCATCATTGTGCTTAAAATATCTGATGCATAGTGCCCACGTTAGAGTTAATTTTAGGGTTGGGGTTACTGTTAGAAATAGGGTAAGATTAGATTTTGGGATTAGAATTAAGTTAGAGATTGTGGAGGTAGAATCTATTTCAGAGCTTCCCTTTTCCCTATCTGTGGCTACCGGTCACAGATAGGCCGTTAGAAATGGCCATGTGTTTGATTGGTCTTTCCATATGATCAGGGATTGGATACAATAATCTACTATATCAATATCAGATAAATTTGATAAAAGATTATTGACTTCATTGTCTAATTCCACAACAAGGTTAAAGTTAGGATTATATAGGCTGTGGAGATGCATCACTTTGCATCACTTTACTTGAACATAAGTGTCTTCAGGTTTCACACTACAGACTGGTGATATGAGCTGGATGGTAAGGCATAAGAACAGCTATAGCTAAAGTTTAAGAACAAGCTGCACAATTGTAAGATCACACGCACGCAGGCACACACACACACACACACACACACACACACACACATACACACACACACACACACACAAATTTAACAACAGGCGACACACACTCACAGGGGCATAAATATCTGAGGGCAGACATTTTTTTTAATCAAGATTTCTCAATGGCTTGTGTGCTTGGCCCAGCAGGATGATTTATCATCACAGAACTTCAAATTGACGGTGAATGCTGGATCTCCTCAATTCCGAGAACAATTAAAACCCAGGAAATTGTGATAAGATACAAGGGAGGCAACAGAGGATAGAAAATAGACTGAAGGTAAGACACTTGCTCACAGAAACAAGGGAACAATACATGATTAACCCTGTATGCCTGTAGCACTGAGTAAATCATGAAAAATGACATGAGATAAACACACATGAAAAAAACAAAATACATCTGATATCCCATTATATAACAGACACTCCATATACCACCAATCCAAACCATTACATGCAGATTAACCTTTACCCCTCAACCTAGGCCAAGAAGACAAACAGCTGATAATGAGGCACCACACAGTGCATCCTTTACGGATGAGTGTAAAGTGTGAGTGGGGAGTGTGTGTGTGTGTGTGTGTGTATATTACCTAGGTATGGTATGCAAGAGACCATGCTCTGGCTGCGTATGTAGTCTCTCAGACGTTTATAATTGTCCTCTTTGGCCGTTAGGTACTCCAGCCGTTCAAATGTTGCCTTGTCCTTCCGACTCAGCAACTACAGAGAGAGAAAGAAAGAGAGAGAGAGAGAGCATGAGACTGAGACAAACAGTTATTACAAACTGGCCACACACAGGGGCTACCAGACATACAATGGAAAAAATGCCTTCCAATAACATGACTTCAATTAAATTGCCTTCATTCAGTTGAATTTACAGTAACTGAGGGGTGAAATCTAATATCCACCAAAGGGCAGCGGAAACAGAAGCATGGATTTTACCATGGACAGAGATGGAGAGACAGAAAATGGAGTAGGGAAATGTAGGCTGAGTGATTTTCACGTTGCAAGAAAATCAGAGTTGGCCGACATGAGAGCACATCCAGTTGTGTAAGCACAGAAGTATGCAGTTTTCCTGGTAGAGACAGACTGTGTACGTGCATGTATGTGTGTGTGTGTGTGTGTGTGTGTGTGTGTGTGTCTGTGAGAGAGAAAGAATATTTGTTTGCGTGCTTGTGTATGTCTTTGTCCATATGTGAGGGGTGCAGATGTAAAGTGTACTGCTTGCATGGGGCCTGCATTGCATGGTGGGATGTTCTCCAAAGCTTGAGGAACACAGCATGGCAACAGTAGTGATAGCATCAGACCACCACTCTGATGATTCCAGCTGCTGCAATAACAACTTTAGTGACTGTGACAAAGACAGAAAGTACTGATGACAATCTACAGAGATCCATTATATGCATATGCGTGTGTGTGTGTGTGTGTGTGTGTGTGTGTGTGTGTGTGTGTGTGTGTGTGTGTGCGTGTGTGTGTGTGTGTGTGTGTGTGCGTGTGTGTGTTTCTGACTTCTAAGAGGCAGGTGTGCTATGTTCTGGCAAGAAACAGTATTTCCCTGACTGGCTAGAGGAACTTGTGTGGTTTTGTGGGCATGTGAATAAGAAATTTCCACCATTACATCAGAGCATCATTATGTCATTATGTAAGCTCTGCATCTTCAGTGAAAACACAGAAACACCAATTGGCTGACCCTCACCAGTTTGTAGAATGGACATTAATACAAATTTCCTTTCATAAGTGACCAACTACTTTACATGGCACCCCCCCTGTTACTACTTGACCCACAGTGCAAAGTGTTTAAATGTAGAATCTGCTAATGGCAATAAGTGTCCGCTGGATATTTTACAGTGGGCAGCACTAAGTACTGACAAACCAAAATACCGACATCTTTGAACACTTAAACTCAGGAAAAGCAAAGACAAATGTGGTCCACTGATGCAATAAGATCATTAAATTTTCACTCTACATTCCTCACGATGTAAATGTATTTTAAGGTTTTCCAGTGAAGAGGCCTCTAAATATTCAAAACATTTCTTCCTCTCTGTATTACACACACACCATATTCTGGAATGTAGTTGTTCCATTTCATGCATTTTTATGTCCTTAATTTTTAGTGAGGCACTTTTGTAACAAACCTTTTAACTGAAAGCACTCTATAAATAATCTTGACATAATTTGAAAATATACTTACCGCCCATGTCTTGGTAAGTCTGAAGATGGGAGCGCTCTGTAACCCTGACACCACAGCCATGACAGCATGGAGGTTGTTCATGTCACATAGTTTCTGTAAGGAGCAAAAATGCATGAGCTTTAAACAGAGTTTATAATGAATTACAGCTGTAAACAGACTGAACAAAAATGTCATGTTACATTTGCGTACCTTGGCAGTACGGATGTAAAGACTCAGAACCTCGGCTCTTATCTTCAGAGTCTGTGCGTGAAGGATCTCCCGTACCACCCAGAAACTAGTCTGGATAACACACACACAAACAGAGATTAGAGCACCTGGCAACACTCAAATTCACCAAAACCAGACGTGCCCAACACCTGGGCAGTACTGTAAAACTCAAGACACAGAAAGTTTTGTCTTCCATGTGTTAGATTTTTCAAAACACTATGAGGATTTAAGGTTTGTACAAAGATAGATGGGGAGCTCTGCCGCATTAAAAATCCAGACTTTTGAGCCCAGATTCAAGGCCCGGAGATAGTCTTCTGTGCTGGAAACAGTAACTAGCAGAGCGCAGGGGCAGAGCACTAACGGGAATGTGCCATCACATCAGTTTGGCTGACGAGAAGTGGCTCAAAAACAAGAACTTCTGAGGAAAATTTAGTGGATTCCAACTGATTACACACAATAACTCCTGGTATGTTAACTGAGAGAAGAGGAGAGGAGAGAGAGTGTGTATACATGAATTCAGAACACTTGGCCAGTCCAAGAATGATGTCTGAAATCTGTCTCTAGGGGGAGAATTCTGGCAAGCCAAAATTCTGATTACACACACACAAACACCCACAGACACACAAGTCAGTGAATCAATCAGTGTTTAGGCTCTTGGGAGAGAGGGAATGGAAAGAGGAAAACGAGAAGAATGGGGGAAAAGAGGAGGTAATGGGAGGGGAAGGTAGTTTCACCCCCGTAGAGCTCTTAGGGTTCTCAAAAACCCACAGCTGTCTGCACATTGTGTTCCTGATAAGAGCGTCTCAGACAGGCTGACCATCTCTACTTCCTTCTCTGATGCAGACTCGCATCAATCTTAATCACTTTCTCAATTATTTTCTTATATTACTCCTTGCCTGCCTTTCCTCTCTCTTTCTAGGCTGACTGAGTATGTGCTTGATAGATTCAGCCCAGCTGTGTGGTCAGCATTCTAAGCACTGAAGACAGAGAAAACTTACTGTGGGAGGGAGGGTGTGTGGGGAGGGGGGGGGGGGGTCAATGATGTGCTGCTCTCTGCTTTTCTAGGCTTTCCTGATGTGTGCAAAGTCTAACCTGCACCTGGTCTTGCCTACCGTTTCCTGGAAGCAGGCCCAAGACATGTTTTTGTTTCAGGGAAGAGGCAAGAACCCAAGTAGTGAACAGATAAATTGGTTCTCTCTCTCTCTCTCTCTCTCACTCTCACTCTCACTCTCACTCTCACTCTCACTCTCACTCTCACTCTCACTCTCACTCTCACTCTCACTCTCACTCTCTCACTCTCACTCTCACTCTCTCACTCTCTCACTCTCTCACTCTCTGTCTTTCACACACAATTGCAAAACTACACTTAATCTATACAAATATCTCCAGGAAATGGAGCCAGGTGCGCTTAATTTTCACCATCTGTCACAGAGTAATCTGTTGAGGAGTGGAGGAAGAAATGGAAATGACAGTAGGGATGAAGACACATAGGTGGTGAAACCTGACTTCAATTGCATTTTCATACTCTAATTTTCTGTTGCTGGTTTTGAGACAAGTGACCTCACATGAAAAACCTCTCAAATTCTTAGCAACTGTGACATCTGCCTTAAACCTCCAGCACACAACAGACATGAGGTTGCAATGACTATAAAACAATGTGGGATTAAAATATGTTATATCTAACTTTATATCAAAGGTCAACATGGACTAAGTGTTGCCATGGATACTTCTCAACTTCACTACACCACCGAGGCTCAGTACAGAACATATGTCCCTGTCTGTCTTGGCTGTCATGCATTCAACTGTATGTGTTGTACCACTGCAGCCTCCAGTAGCCAATAAAGTCTTTGAACAAGGTCAAGACAGTTCTGTGGTGAGATTACTCAAATGTGACGGCAGCGCTCTGTGTATGTGCAAACAAGTGTGTGTTTCCCTGAGAGAGGGCTGGGGGAACGGGCTGTGCAGTCAAAGTCCTATGTTACACATGTCATACATTTCCACAAGCAGAGATCATGTCTTTAAGGCTGTGTTTATGAGTGTGTAAAGGCCTCTAGGTGGAACTGCACAGCCCCAGCTCTACAGTAATCATAAACAAGCGGAAGAAGGCAAATCCGGCCTCCATGTGATAACTGTGGATTAGCCATCTTCCTCCCTTCAGGCCATTAAGCCTGAAGGGAGGAAGGGAGGGAGACAGGGGGAGAGAGGGAAGAAAACCAAGAAGTCCACAATAACGTAACAAAGGCTAAGTTATCAGTCTCACAGACTGGCTGAACTGAAATGGCTCTGGCAGACGGAGGAGGGCTACAGCTGGACTGACTGAGCTCAGGCTGAGAGCTGGGACTGTGTCTTGACTCCTGACCTGCCTCACATCTCTGGAATGTTATTAAGAATCTAGAGTGCTAGGAGAACTTTGCACAGAATGACCCAGAAGTATCACATGAGGCTGGGGTGAATGGGCTAAAAGGACTGAGGCTGCTGCTGTTGCCCTTTTGGCCATTAACAGTTACATTTTAGGGCGTTTAGCTAATGCTCTAACAATTAAGAGCAATTTACAATGAGAGAGCAAGTGGGGAAGAGGTTCAGTGAACACACTGACTGTAGTGAGAGTTAAGTCTGTGCTAGAAAAAGTCCTACACTAGGTGGGACACCATCAGTGTACCTTCTAAACATGTCATCAGCTTCCATTCCATTCCATTCTCTAAACATTTAAAGCTTACAGGCACATAGGCCATAAATTCATACTTTTAGTTATCCTGCCTGCATCCTGCTGTATTAATTTCTCCCTGTCATATGATCCTAAAATCCATACCCTTGACTCTCTGTCACTTCTTGCATTCAGACAGTCTTTGAAAAAAATGACCTATAGCCCTATGTGAATCACATGCCCTATACAGTCCCCTTGCCCTGTATGTGAAATCCCATCCTTGTTCCATCCCATGTGTGTAACTAAGTACTACTCAATGCATATTGCTGATTTGTCTCTGGACAAACTCCACTAAGACAACAAATTTCTGTGTATTCTTCATAATGGGAAAATGAAGTAACTTATTTTCTCCTTGTCACCTCCTAAATGGACTTGCCAGTTCTCTTCTGCTCTACTAGCTCCCAGGACGTGGTGCCAGCAAAACAAGAAGTGAAGGAAGACAAATATGGCTTCAGATCATGCTAAGGAGCTGTCTGGGACTCTCTCTCCTCCCACTCCAAGTCCCATTATTCAAAAAGCTCATTTTCCTTGGCTCCCAACAGCTGAATTTGTGTAGCTAACATCTTGAATCGCCGTTTGGGATCTGCGATACATGGGGAAGTTTCCACAGCAACACATTCTTGTTAGATCATCTCATATTTATACTGGAGGGCAGTTAAGTGGGTCTTAAAGGGGCCTGGCAAAAAAACTGGAAGGGGATTAAAGTGCATGGTTGGCCCTTACATCATTACCCAGTACTTCCTGTTGGTGACTTCACAGGGCACAGAAAGAGCATGCACACCCAAACACACACCTTTGAAAAGGCTCCAACACGTGCTGCAATAACACTGAAAAAGCACATCAATAACACTGTGTGTGCTTGAAGTGAGGGCCAGCTAAGGACAAATGCTGTGAAGGAACCTGCCCTCCTTTTACGTCTGTGCTGCCTGGGGTGTATTTATGATGTATATGACTGGCAGCGAGGTGATGTGGAGATTATTAGGGGCTGTGAGTCAGGATGTCTACACATCATGTTCCTGACTGGAGGCGTTTAAGTTCTGCTATGACAGCCAGGGCCTCAAAAACACTCGTCTCTAAGAAAACTGGGGTGATGATTTGGTGCTTGTGGAGGATGGAGGGAGAGGAGATGATGGAAAGAGGATCTGTAATCTCTCCATTTGTAGATGGCCATGCCTCATAAATTTTTGAAACTTCAAAAGGAGATGTTTTCTCTGTCTTTGTTCTTCCTCTGGAGAAGAACAGAGATCAGGGTGAATGAGACATAAGTGAAAGAGGATTGGTGTGTGTGCGTGTGTGTGTGTGTGTGCATGTATATACATCTGACCTGGTTGAACCTGCAAGTGAAGGCCACAGCATTTGGGGCAGAGCTGTGCTTCTCTTTCTTGTTCCAGCCACAACTTGACAACTCCTGAAACAAAACAGTCAGAAATTTACCTTTACACACAGAGATGCCCTGACATTTTGAACACATCTGCATTTTTGAATGTACTTCACTTTACTCAGAGGTTACTCAGCAGGAAATGGAGTTGAAGCAGAGGAGAAGGGGCATGATGAGAGAGAAAGAGAAAAGAGAGAGGAGAGAGAGGGAGAGAGACAGAGAGAGACAGAGAAAATCACAGAGTCAGACACACTACAAATTGCTATGCAGCCTAACCAACTGAGAAGGTGTTTTGAGTGATGTATGCTAAAAACAAACATGAACGTGGTCAGGGAGTCAGAGATATCAATGAATAGGGTGCAAAAACAAATTAGGTGCACGAACAAGTTCTGCCTCAGCGTAAGGCTAAGTATAATTCTGCAGGGCCAAATCAAAACTCTACATCTTCACCGTATATTTAAAAGTGTGAATAAAAAAATATCCACATCCACACCCTTAAATTAATGCCAAAATAATAAGAATTCAAAATAAAAATCTAAAAATTGTGTTCAGTAGCATACCAGTGGCTAATGGCAATTGTTAAACTACTGTTAATACGCCCATACACAGCAGCAGCAGCAGGAACAGTAGTAATTTCAATAAAAAACTTTTAAAGGCAAACTGATTCTGTAACTGAAATGGAGAAAACCCCAACAACATCCAAGCACACTCATTTGTAGCCATCAAAGTACCAGGCTGGACTCGGTTTGGCCTCAGCTGCTTTTCTCAGCCATGATGAGGCAGAGACCACACAGACATTGCAAGGGGAACCCAGACCCTCCTTTGGGTCCAGCAGGCTGCGTGGACGCCAGGGACACTGACGTAACAGTAGGAAAAATGTTGCGCAAGCTGCTTCCCTCAGTCCTGCCAGCCCAACCGGCTCGGTCTACAATGTGAACAACTGAATCAGGCTACAGCTCCTGCACACAATACCCCTTCAGAGACCGACTGTCTGAAAGCAACAACCTCCATCAACTGCTCACGACTCCCCAAACCCAGACCACATCAGGATGGCTCCATGCAAAGAAATGTCATGCTCATTCAAGTGTGAGCATGTGAGTGTATATGTGTGCATGCATATGTGTGTGCGTATGTGTGTGTGTGTGCATGCACTCGTTAGAGCCAGCCAGCGGGGGTAAAGAAGCTACATATCGAATACAGATGTTAAAAGCAGACATTTGAGCGTAGGCGAGGTGATGCCTCTGGGTCTGCGCTAGCGGAGTCAGAATGAGGACAGTGGAAGGAGAGAAGAGAAAAAAGTTGGACAGTGGAGTGAAGATGAAGGGGGCAATGTTGGAATCATCAGAAGTCCACACAGGGGCAGCTTTCACTGAGGTCTGGTAGCCTGAGAGGGGCCTTGTCTCTGGTGGACCCAAATCTACACAATATGTGTGTTGTCAGTGTCAAGGGATGGAGCCAGGGTAGGGTAGGAGGCTCTAACCTGTCTCACCACTAGGAACTCTTCGTTTATTTAACATCCGTCCTTTTAAAACAAGCGCTTCCGTCCTTAGTGCCATCTTGTCAATCATTCTCCTCTCCTTCTTCAACATAGCTGATGATTACTCCCAGACAAAGCTGTTCCACCTTTAGGAGGTGTGTGGATGTGTCAGTGTGTTGGTCTCAGTTCAGACCACTACTTGGCCACCCAGGTAGACTACAGACCGGTGGAGACGTACGATTTGGCCTCTTTTCCACAGTCAAGCGGAACAGTCACTCATGGCTGCATTGTGCCGTTCCACGCCATTCTGGATTCATGAGAACAATCACAGTTACTTTTTCCATCTGTCATGGTGCTCACATTAAAACTAGGAAGTACTTTAGAAACTCTACAGGGATGACAGCAACGACGCAGCTGGTCAGTGACGGAATCCCATGCATGTTATGCGGCTGTTGTCATGTTTCATTTTGCTGGCAGACAAAATGGAGGACCTACAGCTGTATGAGTTTTTGGGATTGTTGTTAAATTTGTGTGTGTGTGGGTGTGTGTGTGTGTGTGTGTGTGTGTGTGTGCGCGCGAGCGCGTGCATGTGTGTGTGTGTGTGTGTGTGTGTAGTAGCAAAAAAGCCAGTGGTTGACCCCAGTGTGGACAATGAAAACCTACATCAAGCCATGTCACCAGAATGGTCTCTCTGAACTGAGTACAGTTAGCTGGGCACAATTTGTGACTGCTCCATGTCCATTTCCAATTGTGGAAGAGGCTATATTGATGTCTGTCTCTCTTGCCAAGACCACTGCAATTTAACAAATGACCCAACACTGCACCAGCAAGGTGTTTTCTGAAGTGAGAGGCGCCACGTCACAGTAATAAATTATGCCATCCATCCATCCCACTAATCTTGACAATATGGCATGGTTTTGTGGTGAATTCATTACAACTCTGATTTCTACAACAGTTATTGTATAATATCCAAGGCCAGTTGCCTCCTTTGTATGAAAGCAGTGGGGAACTATTCCACAGCCTATCCAAAAGCTGTTAGGACTTTATTTCCTTTATTTTCTTTGACTTTATGGTCTCATTTCACATCGAGGCATTACAAACTAGAGGCACCATTTAAAAATCTTGACAGCAGCCGAGTCTTTAGAGAAGGACTTTGACGAGGCAGTTCTGGTAAGGAGAGGATTTTAAATGCTGCAGTAAAGAGTGCAGTAAAAAGCCAGCTCCGCTAAACCACAGACAGCCTGTCATTTCCACATGCTGGCCTGGCGGAGCAGTGTGTTCATTAAGGCTGAGTCCTATGGGACTGCTAGGAACTCGCTGTTTTATCTGCACTGTTGGGTATATAGTCAACGTGTGGGTTGGGAACGAAAACTAACATCAACTCTGGTTGAACCTTTAACAGAGTTACAGCTTGCAGTCTATGATTCCAATGCTTCATATCAGAATGAAATATACACAGAGGTGCTTTTCCTTTTGCAACATGAACATTGATTTCCATTACTGCCCATTCATACCACTTTGCTTTAAAAGAATGTGTAGACTAGATTATACTTTTGTGAGTACATTGCATGGAATATTTTTTTAAACAAAGTTACAGACTGAATAAACTAAACAGCTGCAGCCAGACCACAAACGGGGGTGATCTAATGTGAGATACCACAGCCATGTCTGTTGTTTTTGTCTACACTGTGAATGGAAACCTGGTTGATGAGATCCCTGGGAACATTAGGGAGGGCCGGTAAAGATGAGGAGCAGGATGGAAAATAAAAATAAAAATAAAAAATACAAGGGAAGGAGGTAAGCAGGTGACATTGAGAGAAAAAGGAAGTGAGTAGTGGCAAAAAAAGAGGGAAGATCGCAGAGAGTGAGATTTGCTGAGGTTGAGAAATAGTGTCATGGAAAATCTGTACAGTTCTGTCTGTGCCAGGTCTGTAATTTAGCTTGATATGAGTCAGGGGAACCCTAAATTGACTACGAGGGTACTCCAGAGCCACTGGCCCATAGATTTACCTGATCACCTCTCATTCCATAATATTTCTCACTCTCTGGCAGTCTGTGTGTGTCTGGGTTTCAGGAGGTTTATCCCCTTCCTCAGCATAAAAAGTCATTCAGGCCCATGACATGCATTGCTCTCTCAGTCAGACACCCCTGTAGACTCTGGCCGGAACCTCCAAGCCTGGGCAGCGGCCTGCATTACTTAGTACTATATACCATGAATAAAATTACTTCTCCAGAAGTACTCTTTTATTACATGCAGTTTAAGTAATTCTTATGGTAGCGAAGAACATATGTCATGGCTCATAAACCTAGATGAACAAAATGTGCAGAGGGCAGCTACACGTGCACACCTTCCCTCAAGCAGACATTTCATTAAATGATAATGTAGCCTGTGCCCTTCTGAGAAACTACATAACTTTGCCTTACGATCTCATTGGTAGTTTTAAATGTTTAAGACTACAAACTGAATTTTCGGGTAAATGTTTGAGATCTCCCAACCTATTCTGGATGTCATTATGGCTGCAGGTGAGTCAGCGCTGTGTGAAGTGTTTCTCGTTTCAGCTATGGGTCATCTCTGGGGCTCAAATGAGATCTTCAGTCTGATCTTAGGCTTTCCATAGTGGGTGCTCAAACATCTGGAGAACTGACATACTCCTCAGTGGTACGTAAAAGGTAATCTGATGCCTAATCTCTTAGAGCCGAAAACAAAACTCGCCAGCCAAAGCCACAAAATTACTTCCTAGGCTGTTGTCATGAATGTGTACTAAAAGAAAAGTCCGGTTTCCCCTTTCCCTTCTACATCCTCTTTCTCTCTGCCATCATACCATAAACAACCAGCTGTGACTCATCACAAGCATGTCTCATTACAAAATTAGAAACTGTCCACTAAGATAGACAGAAACAGAATAAAGAACCAGATAAAGTCGGAAAAATGCCTTTTACTGTTTTACTACTTCCACTGTTTTTTGTTTTTTTATTCCACCGCAACCTTCTCCACTTGCCCTCCTTTCTCATAGTCATCTTTCACTTTCTCTATCTCTTGTCCACTGGTCTATCCATACTATGGATAGGAGCCATCTAGCCTTGCTCACTCTTTCTAAACAGAACCAGACCTGAAAGTACCTATTACTAATCCCTGCCTCATAAATTTAGATGAAAGAAAAAAAGCTTTGGTTGCATGTTTTCCGCGGCTCAACAAGTTCCACAGTTTCTCCTCTCCTCTGTTCCTCTCCGTGATCCATCTTGTCATTTAATGGCTTTTCAGTTTGCAGACTGACAGCCAAGAAACATGTTGGAGATTCAGCTGGGGGGCGCTTTGTAGATTATATGTTGGCCTGCACTCTAGATTACTGTGCAAGACAAAAAGAATTAAGTTCTGGAGTTTCCATCAATCATAAAATCGCTCCAAAAAAGGACACAGGATACTATGAAGCAATGAGGGCTCTTTGCTCCACAGATTCATGTCATTTTCTCTCCCACCTCTTGTATACTTGTGTTAATAATGGCTCGCCTTGCATTGAAAGAGCCTTGTGTACATTAATGTCCAACCATCAAAACCAGGCATGTTTCAATTTTATGTTCAACATGATGGGCAGCGTCATGCTCCAGACACGCTCTCAGCTCTCAACTGTCAGGGTCATTTTGTGGGTTGCCTTATACCGGGTGGGCTTTTTTCCAGCGTGGAAAGCCGTACTGGAAACACAAGCCTCTCCAGTCTAACGCTTTCTATACTTTCCCCCACTAAGTGTGCCAGAATGGGACGCTAGGAGAATGAGAATGAGAGTCAACTACACTTCCTGCCCAGAGAGGCTGGCCAGATTTAACCTATCTCCTCTCACTTTTGCAAACATTAGTTTCTCTATCTTCAAATCCCATGTAATCTTGTATCACCACTGTGATGGTGATCTATCCTTCCTTGGCCAGAGGGGTTGGCCAGACCATTGAGGCTGCTCTCCATACATCTGCTCTGTGTCAGTGCTGGAACACTTGACTTATTTGAGATCCTCCATTTTACCGCAATCATGTCAGGGGCAATCACTCCGGTTCATGCCAGACTGTCTGTTTATGCTCCATGCACACATGTGAGACTGTTGTAAACACAAAGACACATAGCAGTTCTTGGACATTCACTCTCACTGTTTCTCTCCATGTTTCTCTCTCTTCTTTTCGCACAAGCATATTAGGATAGTTATAATGTGTTTATGGAGAGCAGAAAAATAAAACCTTAAATACAGATACAAGGCCAAGTCACATCCAGTTTACGACAATTTCAGCTATTTCAAGAAGTTAGTGCAGCTATTATGGAAATTACTGCAGCCTTGAGAGAAAAACATAATACCAGTAACATTACAGCAGTTCAAACATAAAAGAGTGCTGATACAGAAACTTGCATTTAAGTTATCCGGTCAACAACATTTCCATTATGAACTAATAAGTCTAAAGGGCAAGTTTAGTTACCCCAGGCTGCTGTAAGGGCATTCATAAAGCATGCAGTAAAAACCTTTTTAATCACTGTGACCACAGACCAGAAGCACTTGGAGTCATCTGTTGGAAAATCTGATCCTTATGTTGTTGGTTATTACGCAAAAATGTTAAAAGATGTCAGCTTTAATCACTTTAAGAGCATCTGGGCATGTTAGAGGTTGGTAATGCCTGGAACTCCACTGGAGTTATCCAACCCAAGACTGACTCCGTCACATCTATTTTACACATGAGAATTATAAAGCACAAATCACATCATGGAAAATGGCACACTCTTTGAACTCTTTTTCCCCCTGATCTGAAACAAATGACACTGCCAATACCAACATATTTTTCAATTAATTCTGATGAGTGACAAAAATAACTGTTCCCCATTTAATTACAAGCTGAACTTGAGTAGCCGTGTGTGTCCATGTGTACTTCAGCAATGTAACATGGCATTTAAAGGGTGACTAAAGACATAAAAAAGGGCAGTGCAACAGTAAAAACACTAACTATTGTACCACTCGAGCTTCCAACCAAGTTATTCAATATTTTCCTTTTCAGGCAAAGAACAGAGTGATACAGCAGGCGCACGCACGCACACACACACACACACACACACACACACACACACACACACACACACACACACACACACCTGTTTTTCCCATCCTACGTGTGTCAGAGGGACAAGGATACTGACAGCAGTGGAAACTGCAGTTGAATTCAGTTCAGTTATGGCTGCAGTTTTTTCTCAGGGAGGAAGGCAGGAAGAGCCTCTCTGTGCCTGCCAGGATGCTGCTGGGTCACTCTGCATACTGTACACTCTGCTCCTCTCCCCCTCCAGACCGCAGCCCTCATCTCCTTGTCAGCCACCCCCTCATTCAGACCAATGTGAGTACTCTATTCCAAATGACACCCCGCTTTCCCCTGCATGTTTCCTCTGTCTCACTGCAAATCCCCCTCACATCTCACCACACATCCTCTTCATCAGCAAGTCAAACCACATCTCCACCCACTCACACTTCTCTTCATCCTGATTGGTAAGGATACCATTCTCTCTAACGATGCAGAGACAGATTTGCATACGGTTTATAGTCTGAAATCAGTCAGTCAGTCAAACTAGACACAACATGGGGGGATGTTTGCACTTCCAAATCCTTCAGCAGCTTGTGTGTGGACCAGACCCAGCAGAGTTCAGAGTGGGAGGTGGAGTCCACACAGCTTCAGGGCCGTCCCAGCAGGTCACACAAACACTGATGAAAGCTATTCAGAGATTTTAATCTCTAATTTTTTCAGTACTAAGGCATAACAAACAATTTGACAAGAAAAAAAAAATCAAGCTATTGTAAAGAAACTATTGTAAAGACACTTTTGATTGTGTTGACTGGGACATTGCTGTTTAACTTGAATCACAAACTGGGCCTGGCTTTGATAAGGGGCCAAGCCAGGCCAGAGAAGTGCATGTGTGTGTGCTGTGAGCTGAGACAGATACAAGCCAGTCTTGCAGTCCTGCAACAGCAGAAGCACAACACTACACTGAGTTGTGGTCTGTGTGCTGCTTTTATAAGCCCACGGTGGCCAACCTTAAACACACGTTATCCATGACTGCTGTCAGATCTGGCCTAAAGAGACAGGACCCGAGCATACACTGGATCTCACTAAGGCCACTGACAAGGAGTGTGAAAGTGAGAGAAAGAAAGAGAGAGAGAGAGAGAAAGAGATACTTCCAGAAAGACTAGATCATCCTAACTTGAAAACACATGTAAAGCAGCAACAGCCAAGGTTAGTGATTTGAGCAAATGTGGAGGTGACAAATCAACAGTTTAGTCTTAACTGCACACAACTGTGTAATCACCACCCAGCCTAAAAAAACACGTTTGTCTTTTTCTGAAGCCAGCAACTGCTCAGTACGCGCACACAAGCACGCACACACACACACACACACATACACACACACACACAAGCACACACAAGCACACACAAGCACACACACACACACACACACACACACACACACACTTCTATGGCTGCTCACCTCTGGCTGAATGGCTTTGAACACAGGAGCATCCATGAGCGTAATCTGGCCCTGGAGGAAAGAAAACAAAAGTCATAAGGACCACTGCACTCAGGCTGAGCCGCACTGACTCCTTAACATTAGTCAAAATGCCCAACATTATTATTAAACCATGACAGTCTACAGGCTGTAAGGATCACACTTTGAAAGTATAATCACAAAAGCACACATATTGCATTCTTGTGACTATTAAATTTAATATGGTGAATACTAGTTGACTCCACAAACTGACAAATGAGTCTTCACTGCCAGTTGAACTTAAGCAATTTGGAAATTAAACCTTGTCTTTCCTACCAGCCATTTCAGAGTGGCAGCACATCTGCATTATTTTACAAAAAAATGGTCACATCTATTGTAATCAATTGTGACACCTACACTGGCCGTGAGTGTCACCTTGCATCATTTTTTACCCTGCAATGCTGCTTAATCTGTGATTGATTGATTGATTGCTTGAGGGAGAGACAGAGATAGAGAGCTAGAGAGGTACAGAGATAGATAGATAGATAGATAGATGGAGAGAGATCTCTGGGGGTACAGGGATCTGTCCAGCCTGTTTACAAGCTGAGCGAGAGAGCAAAAAGGACAGAGAGTGCCCTCTTGTGGTAGCAGTTGGCAGAGAGAGGAATGGGAACCAAAGGCCAAAGAATGAAAACGACCCTGTAAACAATCCACGATGAGAAAAAGAAGCTTTAGCTTCCTGAGCACCATTACTGCTCACAACAAGCTGAAGCTCATTTACCAGTAATGTGGCTCCTGTTCAGTGCCATCATGGAAAGTCTGTTCTGAGCCAGCAAGGGAAATCTATCAGCGCCTGCTTGGCACTGCCAAGCATCATCAATTATTACTGATCCAAACTCTGACCCCATTTCCCCCTCTATCACTCTAGCCCCTCCTGCACATCTCATTTGCACTCACAAAATGTTTCTTTTTCAAACAGTCACACATTTAATTTAATCTCACCAATGCAAAGTGAAGCAGAGAAACAGACAGATGCACACACAAAAACACACACACACACACACGCGCGCTCACACACACATTTGACTTACTGCATATTCTTCAGGAGTGACCTTCAGGACATCAAACACAACAGCATCAAAACTCTTCTTCAGCTCCGAAGAACCCTTATCACTGAGAGATTCTGAGCTGCTGCTCTTCTGGAGGAAGACACACACGCGCGCACACACACACGCGCACACACGCACGCACGCACGCGCGCGCGCACACACACACACACACAGATTGAACAGTGTCAGCTAAAATTCTCTTACAAAAACTGTCTTCCAATAATTGGACAGACAATTGAATATTAAGGCAAACAAATAAATCAGGAAAACAAGAACTGATGGCTATGCAGATATAAACAAGAGTGCTTGTGCTTTGTATGTGCTTGGGTGGGGCAGGAGGTGTTTGTGTGTGTTTCAGGGTGGGCACATCATCGGGGTGAGTGAAACTGTGTTGACTTCAGAAACTCTATTAACCCAAAAGGTGGCACAGTGTATCCGTAACCAAAAAAATGTCTTAACAATATATTTCATTACCGCCCTGACGAAACCACTTCAGTCAGAAAATGACAGGCTTGTACCATGCTGCCTGATACACCAGCACACAAGGACATAGCGCTCATGAAGGTACTTGTGTTAAAGTGTTTTTTTTTTTTCAAGAATTTGCACTAAAGTTGCAAACTGGTCTGATTCTCTTTCTCTCCCTCTGTCTCGCTGTCTGACAAAGGAAGGGTTGGTGTTTTCTCTCTCTCTCGCTCTCTCTCTCTCTCTCACACACACACACACACACACACACACACACACACACACACCTGCACTCAGTCAGACCAGCAGACACACAGAGGTCATGGCAGAGAGAACTAAACGTACGGTTATGTTTTACTCGAGTTGGCGACACTAGGGCTTGTCACTGTAAGGCCAATAAAACCTTTTTGAGGCAACATTCCCAGTTTATCAAAACATCTGCAGTTTTTGATCCCCCTCTCAGTCCCATCTTCACCAACAGCAGGTATACTGTAGCCTATGATACAAAGGTGTAGCTTACAAAGTTCATTTAGAGTCTAGACAAAGCTAACAAATAAAAGCTGGCCATTTAGATAATTTTTTAAATAATAATTAGCCAAAACAGCACACAAAATGAATTAATCTGGACACATTTCTGTTCATCGTTCAATTTACCAGTGTTTTACTGTTTACTGAAAGAGTTATTTTAGTCATAATTTTCCAGTTGTGGCTGAAGAAATACTCTCTCTCTCTCTAACTGCTGCCCATGCTGAGAAAAATCTTTACTGACATTATGTGGTAATTAGATAATAAATTATAAATAAAAGAGGGCAACAACAGAAAAGAGTTTTCCTTTTCCATTGTGTTGTTAATTTATTGATTTCTTTTTTGTGTAAATAAATAAATACATAAAAAGAACTGATAAGAGTACTGATAAAGTACCAAAACAAAAGGCAATATCGATAAAAGTAGTAGTCTTGATAAAATCCTAAATCCTAATGATATCTATGCCTACTCTTGAGGTTTCTGAATCGCCTGAAAAGCGCCTTCAGCTGCGCATTACAAAATGTATTATTCACCTTCAGGACAAACAGTCCAGGTGTTATAAGGGTTCTCATGAGCACCTATGAATGCCAAAAATCTGTGTGCCGTGGTGCCAAGTGGAGCACATTCAAGGTGAAGCCTAAAAACAGTCCTCACCTCAGACACTGTGGCAGCGGCGGTGGTGATGCTTGATTGGCCATTAGGGAGGTCCATCATTCCCACACCATCTAGCTTCACCGCAGGAGACCATTCATCATCCTCAGCTGCAGCAAAGCCTGCCCGGCCCTCTGGGCACACACATGGACGGACGGACATACACAAATGAGATAGAGGGAGCACATTAATGCATCACAAGAATCCGGATCATTATCACCTGCACACAGACTACACTGATCACTCTGCTTGTACCAGCAGCACCACCTGCTGCTCAAAACAAGACTGACAGTTCACTGGACACATGGCTTTCATCTCAGTTTCACTTTATTTGTGAACGTCTACTTGTGAATTAGTCTGCAGAGTTATGTTATGACTAAAGTGGAGATGGTGCTGAAAATGTTGAAAGGTGATGTCCAGGTGATGTCTCAGCAGGCCTGTGCACAGCGTACATATGGACAGAGCAGAGAAACCTCAGGCTTGTCATTCAAAGCTTTCTCTGTGAAGTGCATTGGGTGAAGTAGTTGTTGGTGTGAGAAGCTTACACCAGACACTGGAGAATGACCTGATGCCAGTCGATGGCTCTCCAGACTCTCCAAGCTGGAGTGACTGAAGGCAGGAAAGTGTTATTTATCCACCAGCCACTCACACTGGATTTCAACAGCCAAAGTGATTTTTAGAGAGGATGTGCAGCAGTGTCTCCTCTGTAATTTTATGCAGCTGTAGTGCTTCGGGTGATAATTCTAGATTTATTCACAGCTGTCACTGTTTGGATCCACGTTACACGTCAAGCTAAGATTCTAGTTTGATTTTATTAACAATATGATCATAATACAATGTGATTCTAAAACATCTGGACAACTTATTTCAGTTGTAAATAACGGTAAGAATAAATTACAATGTTTACTGAAATTCTTCATGTTCTCTTGCATTCATGGTAATGAATGCAAGAGTGGTACACCACTACTACATTAATACAGAGGAAGCACTGATGTGCTGACAAAATTACCAGACAACATCAAATTTAGCCACATTTGGCTGATGACTAATGTTTATTTCCCGATCCGAACGTACCGTATGGCTATATAGACGGATGGAACCACAGTAACAGACAGATACAACACAACCATGGACTCCAGGTGCTGTATGATATTGTGTTTGATGAATTTGTGTGTCATGGATGTCAGATTATAGGTTAGAGTTAAAGTTATTTAAGCGATAAAGTGAATTTTCATCGCATCAACTGTGAGTAACTGCTTGTAAAGAAAACATTTGAATATTTCAATATATTTTTTCTTCTCTGGAGTAAAAATGACTCAAATGCTGAATTGTTGTCTTTTCTCCTTTTCTCTAGTAATTGCAGTCTTTCTGTTTTCTTCCCTTGTTCTTTCTCCAAAACATGCCAGAGTGACAGTAATGAGGAATAAGGAGCTGCTTTCAACAGCAATCCAGCACCAATCATCGCAGGCCTCTGTGTGTGTGTGTGTGTGTGTGTGTGTGTGTGTGTGTGTGTGTGTGTGTGTGTGTGTGTGTGTGTGTGCGTGTTTTATAGGCTGGCTCAAGACTGAAAGACTGAAGCTGAATTGGCCTATGCTTTAGGAACCACTAGCTACCTTCCGCAGACTTTGCGTTCTCCCAACAGAACACAGCACAACAACATGTAAGCTTCTCCAGTGTACCATTGTTTGGAAGCATAACAATGCATTATGTAATAACACCGCATTTTGTTAATAACTTTCCAAAATGTAGTAATGGTTTCACGCATTTTGTAATGACTTGACGCATTTTGCAATAAAATCCTTTAACGCAAAATTTAATAAATTTTCCCGCATTCGGTAATAACTCATTACATAATGCGGGGGTTGCACATTTTTATTGATGAATATGTAGTATTTCAGTGCATTATGTAATAACATAACACAATTGCTGTCTTCCTTGAGGTTAAGTGCCACACTTCATTTGCTTGATTGAAATTGCACTGAAGTGCAATAAACTGCATTGCTCTAAAAAACGTAAGTGTGTAATGCCCCCTTGAAGGTGATTTTTCACTTGGAGTCAATGCCGTGAAATGAATGGAAAACAGAGGCTGGATTACAAAATGCGGGTGTTAATTACAATATGAGGGAAACGGTTATTATACTATGGAAAGATTACGAAATGTGGTGTTATATAATGAGTTCTTACACACAGCAATGCATAATTTGACAGGAAGTATGAGTCTGCGATTTATGGAGTCATAACACCTGTAATTACCTCCCTGGTCTAACACCTGTCTTGTATTTTTGTCTGAGGTATTTCTGGATAGCGGTGGGGTATAATGTCACTCAGAGAGCTGACTTTCCACACACAAACACAGACTGCACAATTTTACAGTTTGAGCATGTTGCATGCAAATGCTCTGAGGATTATAAACATGCATAAATTTAGAAATGTGCAAATGTAAGTTTTGATGGTTTCCTTTCATTTAAACGGAAACATACACCAAATATATCTACAATGGTACTCTTAATTTTACACTTCTGGATGGATTTGGATTAACTAACATTCAACTTAATTAAAGGACGTCATGGCTAAACTAACCACCTGCATCAAACACAATGCAAAAAATGATAAGCCATTTCTATCAGAAAGGTTCAGGGTTAAGGCAAACTGTGAATAGCACTGTGATTTTAGTTCCTAAACTTCCATACAGCATGTTTACTGCCAATATTATTGAGGTTAGGCATGGGTATTTAAGTAAGTGTACTCCTAAAATTTTGTTGTAATATTAGGAGCACTGATGCTTCACAGAAAAAAAAAAACAAAACAAAACAAAAAAAAAAACGATTAGCTTACAACCCTTCAGGCACACAGTCACACCTATTGCCATAACATCTCCAAAGGCAAGCCATATACAAAGCAGACAAGGCTGCACTTACCGGTTGTGTGTCAGATGTGCATAGTGCTGGAGGTGAGGTTAGCTGCCGCTCTGAATTGCTGTCTGAGTCCTGTCTTGCACCGAGACTGGCTTCTGCCGCCTGTATGAGAAGTGAAAAGAACAAGGAAGGCAGTATGATTCATCTGAGCACGAAGGAAACCCACGCACCCATAAGAAACCAACTTACAGCCAAGAATTCAATAGATGTATTTCTGAAAGCAGTCATCTGATTTGGTATGAATCCTAAACAAACAGACAGTGTAGCCATTATTCAGGTGGTTACATTGTGTTTTTGTGCTATAGCTTCACCATGGTGAGCTTTCCACACCATGTAAAGTGACACACAGTATGCCAAGTACAACCTAAACCTCACACAACTTCCCCAGAAACCCCTAAACAGACAAGGCAAGCCACAGTTTGGGGTATCTAGGTTTTCTGCACTGCCAAAATAAAAGCCTCAAAAGTCACAGACTTGACACTTCACCGCTGTTCCCTTTCCATACATTCAGCCACCTGCCCCACAGTGGGGAAACCGTAATAGGTCTACAACAGAAATGTATCAACTGGCCATAGTGCTCAGTCCAGCCCAAAAATAACAATTACAGCACAAACTTATATGTTATGACATAAATATCCAAATAAGGACCTTTCTCATACCACCGCATCCACTTTTTGACTTGACACCATCCTTGTTTACAATAGTGTAAAAACACATTAGGCAACAGATAGCTGTATGGTAAACAGAGCTGCTTCTTGCTGCCGACCCACACAAACACAGACTTCATGAAGAGCTGATGGGAGAGAGGTGGGCATTTTTAATTAGAATGCAGGCACATGAACATCTTATCTTGTTCTGTGCTGAACTGCTGCCTGCATGGCTTTTCACTTTAGCCACCAGGTGTCTCACTACTCTCAGGAAAAAAAAGCTTGTGTATTGAGCTGTTTGGGAGTGAGGAGTGGATCATTGTGGACAAATGTTGCATGACAGTAAGACATCAGCTTGCCTTTATCCCTGGTGTCTGGGCTAAGATCTACTCATCCCGTCCAGGTTATCACCGGGGGGGATAGTGGTGCAAAGCTCACAAGGAGAACAAATAGTGGATTGTTGGAGTTCAGATGACCAAAAGTAAACCCACAAACACTGATAGCCTTTTGCCTAGACAAGCCTTAAGATTCTTTCAAAGATCACATGTGACCAGAAGATCATCACAGGGCTTCACATAAATGAAGTTTAATATCTGCCCTAAAGAGAGGTTTTGTTTGAAAGGATGATCATTATTGCATTACTACCACATCTTGTCATGATGCACAAATGGTCTTCCTTTGTATGAAAACAAACAGCTAAGTGTTGTCAAGGAGGCAGAGGCTGCATTTCACAGCCAGCAGCTCAATTTATGTCTATAGCCTTCTCTGTGTGTTATTGTCACCCAGCAGCGTGAGTGAGCTACCTGTGCAGCCTTAACTGTATAAACACCCTCTGGCTGTTGCCTGTTTCTGCTTGTCTGCTGTCAGTCAGTTTTCTCTCTGTCTGAGTTGCTTGTCAGCCATAATCCCAGCCATCCTGAACCTGTTTACTTCCACTTTCACAACTCACTATTAAATCCACACCTCTAGCTATAGGAGACATATCTGAAAACAAGGACGCAGAGAGAGACAACATTCCCTCCATCGACTCTGCCCTCACTACACATGGTTTCTCTTAAGTCCAGTTCAAACTAGCTGGCGCTCTTTGATGCAGGAGTCGCCCTCTGTGCTCCGGGGATCATCCCTGCCCCTCTGACTGTGAACTGAGCTGAAATGTGCTCGGTGACATAACTTCACGTGGTCGAGTCCCCAGGCTCTGCTGCTCTCCTCTGTTTTGATCTCATCTGTTCTGACACACAGACAGGTTCACTGAGGTTCAAGTCCAGGGAGCTGTTTAAGCAAATGGAGAAAAGGAATATCATGTGAGCGGTAATAAGATGTAGGGGCCTATGTTTATGTGGAAACGCTGGGAATGTTGGATGGGCTGACAGGGGATAGGACTTTAGGAAAGACCTGACAAGGGATGAGAGGAGGAAGGAAAAGATGATGTAGAAAAGAAGGGTGGTGACTGACAGAAAAAAGAATGACTCCTGTTGGGGCCTGTAGCTGGGGGAAGTGCTGTTAAACTACATGTGAGTCATCATATTGCATGGCAGGTGTTGTTGAATCAGGCCTTTCTGATCTGGCTTCCTTCCTCTCCCTCCCTCCCTCCCTCCCTCTTCCTAGTCGTGTTCCCAGACCGCTGTTTGACATTCACATGCAGCAGCTCCAACACAGAGACACTGGCTGCCTAACAGGCCTTGTTACTGTCTGGCACAATGCAGGGCCCTGTGTGTTACCAAGAGTGTTTGTGTGTCAGTGTGTGTGTGTGTGTGTGTGTGTGTGTGTGTGTGTGTGTGTGTGTGCGTGTGTCTATGTGTGTGTGTTACCGTGCATGTGCAGGCGTATTTGTGCATGTGATGCGTTCTGTCCCCAGTGGCCCTGACTACAACCCTCCCAACATCTCTGTGCTGTCTGTCCTCTGCCCTCCTTTCACTGCTCCTCTTCCCTCCCTTTCGTCTTCACCTCAACCTCATTCCACAGCAGAAACCTTGACTTCAGTATGGGAAGTCTGATAGGTTAACAGGCTGTAAGGATGTTTTACCCTGTCACTGAGCAGATTTTCTATGTTAGACACTGGCATTCACAAAGACTCAAGAGTCACAGACTGTTCCTACCAGACTTAATCTCATTTACTTTTCTAAGTGTTCACATGTTCACTCACTACTCCATCTCTATTCCAACATGAGACATAAGCCACACAAACACAGCCACATACAAACATGGAGCATCCGTGTGTTTGCATGTTAGTGTGTCACGTGTGTGTGTGTGTGTGTGTGTGTGTGTGTGTGTGTGTGTGTGTGTGTGTGTGTGTGTGAGTGAGAGAGAGACAGGGCTGTGTCCTGGGACACAGGCCCATGTTTGTGTGTCACCATACAGGTTCAGTGCTCATGTGTGATCAGGGAAGTTCAGTAACTGTGAGACTATGAATAAAGGATCAGTAGTGAGAGATTTGTGTAAAGTTGAATGATAACAGTGTTGTGTGCCCCCCAACAGTTTTAGCTACCCTGCCAGTCCCTGCTTACAGCACAGCAGGCCTGTCTTTGACACTTAAAAAAAAGAAAGAAAAAAAAAAAAAAAAAAACAGCCCACGTGCCATTTTTCTCACTCGGCTCCCACTGTGTCTGAGCACATTAGAACTCTACTTCTCCCTCATGCTCACAGCAAGACCTGCAAACCTTACAAATAATGACAGAGCACAAATGGAGGCCTGGCTGGTGCATTGTACAAAAAAAAAAAAAAAAATTGGACACAAAGCATCTCTAGGCCTCAACCATAATCCACTTCTGCTTTAGCCCTATGTGCTTCTGGTTTAAAACTGTTTCCTCCTGTGTCCATCTGTCGCTGTTGTGCATGCACGTGCATGCCATTTTGCCTGGAAGAAGGGCTTAGGCCATGTCCACACTAAGCCGGGTGAATCCAAAAACACTGCTTTGCCCTTCCATTCACACTACACTGCATTTTCACACCTTCTCCCGTCCTGTTAGCTGAGCTTAGATCAGTTTATTCCTAAAACCTAATTTAAAACAAACAAACAAACAAACAAACAAAAAAAAAACACAAACAAAAACTAAAAAAACTAAAACCTAAAATTTACATTTCACACTTTAAGAATTCTGCCAAAAAATTTAAAGATTCACGTAACCATTACTTAAAAGAATGCTTTTTCATTTTGTTAATTATGGGAAAAAGGAAACGGTAAAAAAAAAAAAAAAAACCTGACAAAACTCTTTCCCCTGAGTTTACAACGTGAAGCACATGATATCGTTGGTCGGAACTTTATAAAGACAGATTTTCTAAGGTCTGACTCCCGTGAAAGGTCATTGAAAGCAGCAGCCTACTGCATCTGTGGAAATAAACAAGTAAACATAGTAAATGCTGTCTCCAGACATATTTCACTGTGCTGTGAGTGTCCCATCTTTAAAAAGGACATTTATAATGGACTGCTGGATTGTTGAAGGCAAACAAGAAACCATAGAGAGGTGAATGAGTTTCGATGGCTTCTCCTAAATTAAGTTAGTGGTAAGGTTGTGGTTAAAGGCCCAGGCTACATGATGAACATCAACAAGAGACAGAAAAAAGACAAAACAAAAACAATAACAAAAATGATAACAGCTGGCTGAATTTTATTTTCAAAATACAGAGTGAAGTAAAAGTGAAAATAAAGAGAAAGATATATAGCCTAGTCAAGGAAAGTAGAAATTAAATTTCTAAAAAAAGAAAAAAAAAAAAGAACAGAAGGCCTATCGTAACGAGTCTATGTACTGAAGTTACTTTACACCACTGGTTAATTGTAAATTAATAAATAAAAGCTTTTATATACATTCACAAGTGAAATTAACTAGAGACAGTTTTTTTGAAAAGCTCCACTTCCGAGGGTGGAAAACACCGGCTTAATGTGGACGGAAGGCCAAAACAGAGAAAACAAAGATGTGTTTTCAAATTTACCCTGCTTAGTGTGGACATGGCCTTAATGCATTTGTAAAGCATGCTGCAGATGCACCATGGTCAGAGAGCTCAAAGTGGGTCAGTGTGTTGAGCAGAGCAGTGAGGGATGTGACACCCATTAAGCTGTGCTCTCTTCATCTTCTCTTTAGTACACACAAACTCTCAGAGCAAAGACACAGCCTAATTATACAGTACACACACACACACACACACACACACACACACACACACACACACACACACACACACACACACACACACACACACACACACACACACACACACACACACACACACACACACACACACACACACACACACACTTCACAGTGCTAGGAGCTCTAAGCCGACTAGGTCAAAGTCAAAGCTATAATGTTTGAGGCAAATCATCTTTCCACTTTATAAATATTATAGTGGGTCTTACTGTCATCAACAAGCTGGGCTATGCACCCCTTTACCATGTCTTACACCTATAGCAGATCTGAGTGAGGCTTTGCCTGGTTTTTAAGGTGCAGATTGTGCATATGTGAATGCAACTACCTCACATACCTCTTCTAGGAGCTCGTAGGTGCGGTGCCACTATTGTAAGTAGGCTATTCTAAGATGGGATCAAGATCCTCCCTTTGTCTGGGCTCTCTGTAGTCAAGCCTACAGGGGGAGTACGGTATTGATCTGGAGCTAAGAGGGGCCAGGCTGATCACACACACTCTCTAATAACCTGCACACACACACAACAACACAGCATGTGGCTGCGTGTCACAGCAGGTCAATACACACCGCTGTCACTCAGCTGGTCACTAGCAGAGGCTGGTGGCACTGCCTGCAGAGAGATGAGGTGTGTGCTTGTGTGTAGTGAGTGAGTATGACTAACAGTCCTTTCACACCATCACTTAACATGCCGCTGATGTTCAGACTCTTGTGGAGGTCAGTAGCTGTAGCGAGCCAGCTCCTTGCTAGTGTTGGAACAGTGGAGGTGTGACAGAGAATATGTACTGATCAAGACTGTCCCAAATACCTTTTTAGGGGGTTCAAAGCTTTGGCAGCAATAATTTGATGTATTTGAAGCTTAGCTACAAGAGGGTGAGGGTGTGGGTGGTAGTGGATTGAGGGTCGGCCACTTGTTCTTGAGGGATTTCAAGCATCCTCAGACTGGACCCTATGCGTCACGGCCCATGGAGGGTAACTGTCATGGGGGAAGGCATAATGGCACTGCATTGCTGGCGACATCCAGCTTTCTTAGTACAGAGAGACCATCCTATCCCAGAAGTTAGTAACTACAGGTATGTTTGCCAGGCTATGGTGGAATATACGAGGGATTGTCAATGAGAGGTCTCTGGAACAGGAGTCTCTATAGGGCTGTGTACACATGAATGCATGTGTTCCAGCAGTTCCCTTTCATAAATAAGGGAACTGCATTCACACTGAAAGCGACACCTTCCTGCAGAGTTGTGTGGAGGTGTAGGCTTTTTTTATGTTCTAGGACGTAAACTCTGAAGAAGAAAAAAATCAGAAAATATCATTTCATCTCTATGATTCACTGCTTTACTCTCCAGTACCACCTGTCCCTCTCTTCATTCATTCTGTAGCTCGCTCCCTCCGCTGCCGTCTCTCTGTGAAGCCAGAACTGATCTGACTGTGGTTTCCAAAATATCAGCCAAGTCAGAGCTAATAGCTAACAGCTAACAGCTAACAGCTAATAATAATAATAATAATAATAATAATAATAATAACTATTAATAACCTAACAATGACGCTTATTTATATAGCGCTAAAATTACAATAACTTTGAAAAAAGGAAAAAGCTGCTAATACTGCATATGACTGAATACCGCTTTTGAGGGGATTTTTCTGGATCTGGGGGCAGATGTGCAGTCCAGGCGTACGGTGCTATACAGAATGGACTCTGCATCTACCTTTTCCGAGGGTAGTGTGGATGTGCAATGGTGGCGCTACAGTACATCTGTTCATGTCAAGAGAAAACACAGTGTCCACTGCGAAAAGGGGGGAAAAAAAGTATTCAAATAACAATTTTGTCATTGATTACCATTGCAACCATCAAAGCTTTGAAGCATTCGGGTTAGCCCTGGAATGACGAGTAAGTGGGGCTAGACAGATAGGAAATTTTGCCCCAACTCCACACACATATGCATGGACACATCAATGCAGAGATCCTTCTGCTGTATTAGCTCATATTCTGAATACCAAACAGCTTTTGAAAAAGGCTCAAGCCTGTCCATCTGTGCTCCCTGGCACAGAGTGTATCTTGCCATTAATTCTCCTTGACACACACAGAATAAGGTTAGGATTTTGAGGAATCCAGTGGTTTGCCAAGAGGGTTTATGCCACACGCTTGTGTCCCGTTGCTTAGTGGCTGAGGCTCTTTGCATGCACAAAAGAAAAGCCCACACACATGCAGACACACACCAAGGGGCAAAGAAAATATCTCAAATCCCCTTATGCATTCCTTCCAGACCAGCACCTTATTACTTATATATAATTACAGCTTTATCACTCCAGCTCTCTGCACCCTTTGGAAGCAGTAAACAGAAATTAACCCACTGACACTGACCAATAAAACATATTTTCAGTGTCATCGTGAAAAATTAGTATATTTACATGTGCCATGCATTCACATATCATCATATCATGCCCACAGTCAAGATGAGCAGAACAATACCAAACTCAAACCTGTCCATCCAGTAAAAAAAAAGCTACAGGCTGCATGCTAGACCTTGCTAGACCCTGTGAAATTTGCAAAGAACATTCTCCGGTGTCAACCAACCATTTTGGATTTTGCATGTATGATGATCAAAAATGAAAATATATAAACAAGAAAATAGCACTATGTTGCACAGAATGCACAGAAGGTTCTGTTCTTCTGGACGAGGGTTGTCACAACACCAGAAATTGAGTAATCGATACCAATGAATTTTGCACAGAATTTCAATTGCAGTATCCAGCACAGACATGAGAAAAATATGTAAGTAATAAATATGCTTATAGATAATTAGAAAAAGAAACAAAGAAACTTCAATGGCCCCGTTTGCATATTTTGTTTTGCAATTGTATTATTATTCCCTGAGCATCCACCTCAAACGCAAAATCTTTCCATACACAACTCTTGCAGTGTTTCTTTTGGACAAGCCAAGGCAAAGCTGCCACTCCAGCTGCAACTAGAGGAGCAATCTTTTACGTGTGTTTGTCTCCTCTTCAGCGCACACTTGAACAAGTGTAAATTGTATGTATACTGCCCCCATAAGAATATGTTACAACTCATTGGAGGCTAAACTAAATAAATACTAAACCTGGTAGCTACATTATCTACAGAGCTGTAGAAAAACAGGTACCGTCATATTTTTGGACTGTTGGCATGGACTTGGTACCGAAGCATCGGTTCTTGTGACATCCCTATTCTGCCCAGTCTCGCACTTCAATATTTCCAGAAACAAAGTCCAGCTGACTCAGTCTGCTTAGCTTACACTGATAAGGCACCAGATTTTCATCATGTCTGATGCTGGAGCTGACGACATGGATTAATTTTTCCATTATAGACACCGATCCAGAGTTGCAACGTTATTTGTGTGAGAGCAAATACACTGTCAAGTAACTTCTGTTACTCGACACTGAATGGGCAAGAAGGGAGGCAGAATCAGCAAAGCCAAATGGGCAAACTGAGAGAAAGGACCAACAGGGATTTATGGTGCAATTGTGGATCATGCCAGCCAATATTGAGTGAAAGGGAGAGTTTTTCTACACTGAAATGGGATTCTACATAGACTTGAGGAGGCATCGAGGAGGGGAATGTAGCTTCCAAGGAAGATATTGCAGACTACTCCTGGAGTAGTGGAGACTTTTGACCATTTTTCAAAAATCAACTGGAAAAATGACCCGCTGGACCAAATAGTCAGTTGTCCATGGAAAAAGTGACTTGTACATAGAACAGCGTAATTCCAAACAGAGGGCTATTTTCTTGTTTTATGGGTCTAGGCTAGTTGTTTCCGTCCATAGTCATTCATTGTGGTAGCCAGGTTAGCACACGTCTTAGCAGTGCATTTGTTAAAGCAGAAAGACATAGGAACTCTATAGCTAATATGTACACTTCAATGACCTATTTGTTTATTTATCACAAATCATATTAGGGCTGTCCCAATTAATCGACTTAATCGATTACGTCGGTGACATAAATACGTCGACACATACAACATACCGTCAAGTTGCTGTCGATTACGTTGATTATGCAATTTACGCAAATAGTGTACAGCAGACGTTGACGTTCATGAACAGAAGTGGAAAAAAAAAAATGGCAGAGGCTCCAGGTCCGAGCGTTTCAGACGGAGAAGAGGGCAGCAGTGGCACCACGAAACAGCCAAAAACACGGTCAAAGATGTCAAAAGTATGGAAATATTTTAAACAGGGTTTCTGTAGGTATCAGCAAATCTAATTTAATGCTTTTTAATGCCACTTTAAACTAATTTAATGCCCAGAGAGAGAGAGAGAGAGAGACAGAGAGAGAGAGAGAGAGAGAGAGAGAGAGAGAGAGAGAGAGAGAGAGAATTGTAAGCATTTGACAATGCTAATCTTGAATATTTGAGAATCTAAATTTACATTAACTGTGAATTAGAAATGGCTCACAAGACGGTTTACAGTCTCAGAATTTATTTGCACATTTCAAAAATAATAAAACCAGCCTGAAGCGGTAGCAGCAGGTGTTGTGGTAGCAACAGGTGTGGAGGTAGCAGCAGCAGCTGCAGTTGTGGTGGCGACAGCAGAAGGTGCGTTACTGGTCACGGCAAAGAAATTCGGCACAGTTAACTGCTGCCTGCCTTTAATTGCCAACTTGTGACTATCTGACAGCATGTGTCATTTCACCGCATTGATGCCCATTGTGCAAAGTTTGAAGATCTTTTTGCACATGCTGCAAAATGCCTCTCCGGGTTTACCGTCGACGGGCTTTAACCAGGTTCTGAATAGTTCCTCCTCCAACCACTTCTGCTGAAACTTGCATAGGGTTCCGCCTGTCAATCATCAAACTATACTTCCGATCAAATTATTAAATGTTTATATAATCAAAATAAATCGTGAATACCAAAGTTTTTTCCATCAAGTGTATTTAATTTTTGTATGCCTCTGGACATCGAATTTAATGCTTTTTAATGCCATTTAAGGCCTTAATTTTCGCAAAATCTATTTAATGACTTTTAATGCTTTTTAATGACCCGCGAAAAACCTGTTAAAGAGAAGCCAAATGACTTGGTTGTCTGCTGCCTTTGCAAAACGGAGATGGCGTACCACAGAAGCACCACAGCGATGAACGAGCACCTGAAGCAGCAACATCCCAGTGTGCTGCTGGAGGACGACAGAAAGCAAAAAGCTGGACAATCCTAAGTCTAACTAATTACCAAATAATGCGAATTTACGGTAACACAGTAGCATGAATGAGTTAAAGCAGCACTAGGTAACTTCGACTGTGCCCCGCTGCTTCGAGAATCGAAACGTAATGATGCACGTTAATACGTTGCACATAACCGCAATTTTAGTAAAACCGGGTCATATTAATCATTTGACTAATCGACTAATCGTAAAAATAGTTGATAGATTAATCGGGAGAAAAATAATCGTTTAGGACGGCCCTAAATCATATTGTCATCACAATATCACAATGTTATCGTGCATCACAGATTTTCCTCATATGGTGCAGGCCTTACAGACATGACATATGCCTCTCCCATGCCAACACTGAACTGACTGGGTTCTCCTCGAGTGAGCCATCGATTCATGAATAGTAGCCCTATCTGTGGCCAGCAGTGAGCATGATGTAGCCGTTGAGCAGATCACCCATGGGCATGGTGGATCTTTAAAAAGCACCAAATGAACTAGACGGAGGACTGCAGACAGCAGACTGGGATTTAACCGATTTAACACTGGTGTTTTATTTTGACTGGACTTTCACCCATTTCATTAGAGTCTGGGACTCAAGAGAATAGTACAGCTTGATAGTAATTCATGTTAAGTCACAGACTGAACACTTAAGAGGGTTAAGTCCAAGTCTATAATATATATTGCAGTGTGGCATCTGCTTCCGAAAAAAAATATCCTAATACAAGTCTTGTTTGTTAAACTGAAGAGGAGCTGTAAAATTATGGCAAAAATGGTATTACCAATTATTTAGCAAAATATTGTGATCATGATTGTTACTGAAAATTACGTGCTACAAAATTATTTTATTACACTCTTCCACATTAACATATTTTCACTGCTCATTTTTCACAGCACAGTACTCCTCAAGGTATCAGCAGCTGGAAACCGCTTTGCTTTTGCAGTGGTCCTCTACAATGTATTATTCTGGAGCACAGCTACAATCCTAAGGCAACACAAACTTGTTTGTCATCACCTGGTTTAAAACCAAAATGTCTCCAAATGAAAAATGATGATCCATTTTTAGGAGCCAAATATTCTTGCATTGAGACTCAGAAGCATTTTCCTCTCCCTCACTGGCCCAATTTACTCGTTGCTGCGGTTTTCAAAAGATGGTCTATGTAAGGTTTCACTCATTCTCTCTCATGGGAGCTGCCCGCTTCTCCAACCAAACTTTTGTTTTGGTCACACACCCATGAGACAAATAATTAAATCTTGTTGAACTACACAATTATTAACTGAATGTTCATTCTCAAACTTTTGACAGAGGGATTCCTCTTTCCTCAGAACTAACTAGGGTTTCTGTACAGGTCATCACCTAAACAGCAGAATTACTTATACATCATATTTACATGTATTGGCAAATGAAATGCATTGAGGCTATCACTAGTGTTTTTGAGAACAATGAGGTAAAACACAATTTTTAACATGTTCAGTATCAAATGTTCCGTGGCAAATGTACCTGTTATTTACATGGGCAATTAAATTCTGTCAGCGGGCCAGAAATATCTTCAGTGGCGGATTGCAGCTCAGCTGATTCACATTCTCCTCAGGTGATAACACTCAGAAGACATGATGCATGTTGAGCAGTCTGACAACACACACGCACGCACAGTTTCTAGAGCGCTGTTTACACCATTTGTGAAATTCCACCAGTTCTAATCAGCGTCTTAGCAGCAGCTCTGACCTTGGGAGAGTGATGTGGCTTTTTTTAGATACACTTGTACTTTCTGTCTTTCTCCCCATCTCCCTCTATCCCTTGCAACTCTCTGGTTGATAATTAGAGCTCAGGCTGTGCAGGCAGGCTGTTCAGGCCCGTCCTCGCCTTTGTCTTGGCTGGCACATCCCCCAGTGATACAGGCACACTCGGTATGTACAACCCTCATAGACCTAGATAACACATCTACTCAACACCTTCCAATAGCCCAGCCTACAATGAGAAGCAACACTTGAAATTAGTATATGCCACACATTCACATACCTATCAACAGTCAATATCAGGGCCCCAGCTAGTCTGGATAACGGTATCTGGCTATGCATTGAAGCACAGAGAGGATGCTGTGCCAAGCCAGTGAGTGGTGGCATGTGGCAGGGCCCCAGAGCAGCAGGCTGTCACGTGTGGGCAGTGCAGTGGCCTACTGTGTGTGTGTGTGTGTGTGTGTGTGTGTGTGTGTGTGTGTGTGTGTGTGTGTGTGTGCCTCAGCCTGATTTGTGGCCCACATGGGAGTGGGCAGGCAGCCCAGCCCAAGTCCAACTCTCCTGCTGAAGACTGGAGGACCTGCGCTTGGTGACAGATGAGCAGGAAAAAAAAGGAGAGGGGGAGTGGGGAGGAAGCAGAGGAAGTGTGGTGCTGGCAGCGGCATTGATATCTGTGGTCATTCCCTCCACAGACTATTAACAAGGAAAGGGCAGGGTAACAATGGGTAGCAGCAAAGCAGTCAGTCGGCGCAGTCACATTCAGAGGAAACAGATATGATCTGTATGTCTTCCTCTATGAGTCTCAGAGGACTGGCAGAAGTCAGACTCGCGGCAGTAAAAATGCCTCACAACGCGGCAGGACAGGCACTAATTCAGGCAACGTCAAAGTGACACTGCATGCCAAACAGATAGAGGAAGCCATCATGTCAGAGGAAAGAGGTGTGTGTGTGTGTGTGTGTGTGTGTGTGTGTGTGTTCAAACAAGAGAGAAAAGAGAGTACAGCACCCACATCTGTGCAGTTGGTTAGGAGGAAACTTGCATAGCATACTAATATGACTGTATAGCTCTGGTCCAGTGATGTCACAGATTAAGGGGGTAAAAACTGTACAATCCAAATCAGGACTACTAGGATTAGGGTTAGCTGTGGGTGAATTTTTCCCCTTGCTGAAAGAATGCAACATGTAGGGAACAGTGAGTAGCTCATGTTGTCAAGCTCCAGGAACATATCAAACAAAGTGAACTGCATGTCATAATAAAATGGGGAACTAGTGCCTTGCCTATAATGTCAAAAACACCATCATAACATTGAAATTTCTGTTTCATAACTGCATGATGTTGATGACTACAGGACTTTTTGCCGATTACCACTAGTTCCAGCTACAATCAAAAGGGCATCATGACAGGTAAACTCTGTACTCCTCACAGCACTGAATCCACTCATACAGAATTATATCAGATTACATTAACGATGAATGCCATTATATTCAATCAATGACCTAAAATTGCTTCCTGTACCAAGTACCTGGCAATGTACTAAGATTCTTATCCGATCTGTCGAAGGAGAGATTCACACCCCAACTACAGATGAAAAGCAACTTCCCTCATGCTTAAGCAGAGAAGTCCAAGAGGTGAGGAGATAGTTATATCATATGGCTGTTTGGTTCCATGCCAAATCCATCAACAGAGGCCTTATGGCCCATGCTAGCTCTGACTCTCTCATAGAGTGAAAAAGCATAGACTCAATAAATATAATTGAATGAATGAACAAACCAACAAATGAATGAAAGAAATTTGTAAAGGCCTAATCAAAGTTTTCATAATCAATCACATTCATAATTCCAACCAAAAGTGCAGCTGGAAGCACCTGGAGGGCTCAAGCCCACATTATTTTGTTGTTGTTTTTATTTTGTTTCTTCCTCAAATTTTAAACTTTGTGATAACATTGAAGTGAATGATAAATAAGTATTAGGCATTGGCCAGGAGTTGAACCCAGGACCTGCATGGTGTGAAGGCAATAGCATTAACCACTGAAACACCATTCAAACTTTTCATCATCTGACAACCACTTGTGCCAAAAACATGTAGCAAATCTGATTAACTTTAATTTAGGAAAAAGGAGATTCACACCTCTGGAATTTGTGGGACACTGCACTGGTCAGTTCTAAAAAGCATTTCCACATATGTTTTGAAAAGGGTATTTAATATACCCTATATGACAACATCACAAACCACACCCGCATTAACCAATTACAACCAAAATTTACATTCTGATTAAGTCTAGGAGTTATGTAGCCTAAATTTCATGAAATTCTGGCATAACTATTTTAACATTCAGGCACCTAAAATTAGTGAGACATCCTAACTCTTGGGCATTTCTGATACCTCTTTACCATCAAAAGGTAAGGAGGTACCCCTTTTTAAAGTACAATTTTAGAGTGTTATTAGGCACAGGTCTAATAACACTGTCTAAACTGGTTAAATATGGACATGCCATTGCTAGTGACGTTTCCAACAGCACCTTGAAGGCAGCACGTATCCTTTAGCTCGGCTTGGTCACAAATTTATGCGTAACACAGTCTTGCAGCTTTTGAAATGTACAATGTAAATGACCACACACAAAAAAAAAAATCACCGGCATAATTTAAATATTTTCAACTAAGGCTAGCATTTTAAACATATATTCAAATACAATGTTCCACTTTTACCAAACACAACCAAAAGTAGTTATCAAAACTAAGATCATAATTTTACATGATTACGCAACCCCAGATTGTTTCTCAGCCTATATTTGTTGTACTCTTTACTCGCAGTCTGCATGGTAAATGTCACATTTTCTGATGTTTGGCTCACAGCAGATTAGTTTCACATTGACTGAGTAACAAAACAAGCTTACACAATGCTGTCTCATGAGCTCAGGTCAGAAAGGGTCAGTTAGAGGTCTAAGTTCATCTGGCTGATCTGCGCTGCAGCACTGGGATTGGATTAAGTTGTTTTGAGACACGGAGCCAATAGTGGCTGTTATCAAAAAGTGTTTTCTGTGCTGCTTTCTGTAGCCTGAAGAGCCCTGCAAGATCTTAACTCTGACAAATTCATTTAATCACTCTTGTCTTGGATAAAAGCAGGGGAATACCTCAATCAGTGTAATGAATGTCACTCTTATCATCTACTTTACTTAACAAAAACTTTGTAGATTGGTTTTTAAATTGTAAATCAGGTTCCAGGAATTAAACCTTTGCCAGTGGAAACACTTTCAGAACTCGTGAATGCAACTGCTGAATATTGGTTATAAATTATTCAGCTATAACAACACACTGTATAGTTGTGACATACCAGTATTCCATTTATTATTCCTATTTAATTCTTTTGTATAAACCAGAGTAAAATTCCTTGTACACATAAGCATCTCGGCCATTAAAGCTGTTTCTGATTATCAAATAGCCTACACAGGGCGACACACCTCGAGAAGTTCTTACAGTTGAAAAGGGCCGTAAGAGATCAGAGACTGGGTTCTCGGTCTGTATCAGGACTTCAGAGACACACCTTCCCTTTGTTTAAGTCAGCCAAGCCATTGTAAGATCTGACCGCTGCATATCAATAGGACATTAACAATAAGATGGTGTTGAAGGAAGACAGCTTTATCTTTATCTCTATGTGACACTTAAAAAATATGCTTCTCTCACCTTTACATCGATGGTACACTGATGGAGAGGCAGTGTTTCCCACAATTATGTGCCACCTTGGCCTCTGGGGCTTTCAGGTGAGACACAGACTTAGGAAACACGGCATGCTGCAACCTGACAAAGCATACGGCTACGTGCACGTAAACACACACACATATCTCTCTCCTACAAACATGCACAGCTGTGGGAGAACAATACCTTGGCTCAAGAAGTGACAGATTCCATAAATCTGGCAATGGCAAGCTGGAAAGTTTCCTCCCAGCTCCTACACAGCAGCACCTACAAAACTCATCGTCTAGGCCCTGACAAGGCAAATCCCACCAACATGGCATGGGATCTTCTGGATCCCACAGGAGCATTCTCTCCATCACAAGACCCTTCACTTGATCCCACTGGTCATCATGTTCAAACCATCTTGTAGATCTGTGTTGGAGGCCAGCTTGGTACTTTGATCCTGCCGAGGTCAACCTCACAGCCCAACTTGGGATGGGATGGGTTGCTTTATGAAGCAAAGTGAGATAAGAGAAAGCGGAGGGGGAGTGTCCCAACTGAAAGATCATAAAGATACACAGACATACTGCTCTGTGTCTTTATGGGTCTTTAGGATGCAATCCTTCAAAGCATACATCCCTCAGACAGAACAGTAAAATCTAAAGGGCATCTCCACTCTGTAGCTATGAGCTCATCCACCTCCAATGCACTACTTCTCCTCTGTTCATATTTTACGCTGGCCTAGTCTGATTCAACACTTAACCGAAGAAAGCAGTGAAGAATCTAAAACTTATATGAAAAGTCCAATCAGTGTCTTTAAAATGACAACATTGTAGGCTAGGCATTATTACCTTAAAAAGGGACATACCAGTGATTTTAGCACAATTACTTTCCTTGTTTACCCATTGCAACAAATCATTTTGCAAATCATGTGGGTGTAACAAAGATATCACAACAAAAATCATAATCCCTTTATTTTCAAATTCAAATTTTTGGCTGAAACACCCACCTTACAATGGCTATGTTTACATGCACACCGTATTCTGATTCGGATCAATATTCTGGTTAAGGTAATTTTCCGAATAAGGTCTTTATATGCGCTGCAGCAACTGGTATATTCCGTTTATATGTTACTTGGCATATTCTCGTGTTTCTGCGTATTCCACACTTATTTAATGCAACACTCAACCTGCGGGGGGCAGCAATACGCCTGAAGGTGTCTGGTCTGCCTGAAATACAGAAGAAGAAGAAGTCGCTATTTCTGTGTTTTCTCCCATCGATATCCACAATTTTCCTGGGGGAGTCGCTGGGGAAACCATTATCAGCAATTATGTTCCAAACTTCCGGTGCGGCAGCGGAAGTAGTAGTTTAGGCGGAAAAAGATTCGAGCTGGCTGGTGGTAACTGGTGTTTACGTTTGATAAAGTTTCGTTTCGTGGATTTAATGTTAGTGGTTGGATAAAGAAACCGTCTGATTTTTTTTGGTCGCACCATTGGTTCAGGAGTTACGGTACTGAGAAGTTCGTATTACAAACATGTGACACACCAGAGACTCTTTTGTGATTGGACGGTAGAAATGTCAGTAGTCCTACGGAGTTGCCGTAATGGCAGTAGGGTAAAATCAGTAGGGTAAAACTAACCTGTCTCACGACGGTCTAATCCCAGTGTGTTTCTCCGGTTTTCGCCGATTTTTTCTGTATGTCATAAACGGTCTAGGAGATATCAATATGTAAAGTAGGCATGCCGAATCCTGTTGGCGCCGACATCATCGGTTTAAGAGACATGTTTGCTGTCTTCCCCGGGCTTCATTAACCTGCGGTCCATCCTGTGGGTTGGAGTGTGTCACTGTAGTAGCTCCGGGGTGGCGGAGCTCAGCTCAGAGGTGGCAGAGCTGAGCACAAAGTAGCGAGCTAACTAACCTTGTAAAAGACGAGACCGTAACGTAAACAAATAGCTACTTCCGCGTTCCGCCCGAGTCAACCGGATGTTTCACCCACAAGCCCGGAAGCGCTCCAGGAAAATTGTGGATACTCCATGATATTTAAGTGTTTGATTAGCTGAAGGCAGCTAACGTGTTTACATGACTCGTGCACAACCGGAATATTGAGGATATTCCAAATAATACAAGAATATGGTGTGCATGTAAACATGCTCAATGTTTTGCTTCTGTGGCTAACAAGGTCGTCAGCATTCATAAACCACAGAACTGGTAATTGCCTGTGTAAAGCAAAGGTTTCCCGGGGGACAATTTTCTGACAGAGAGACTGTTTTACTCTGCTTGATTTCAAGTCATCAAAACACAACAGTGCAGCTGCTTTTAGGAAAACTACTGTGGACGACTTTAGTACAGTCACAGAATACAGGTGTGAAGAAAGTTTGAGGCCTCTGAAAGTTCATTTTCATATTGTAGTGGAATGAATGGAAACCAATGGCTGCTTACTGCTTGCTTTGGGAAAAGATTAGCAGAAATGAGAATTGTATACATTTAGTAGATACTACACTAAAAATGTAAAAACACTAATATGGTCCTTTGAAACTGGAGATACACTAGCCAGCTCACATGTCCTGTGCCTGTTTGGAGCATAGTGTTCCTTTTTGGGGGTGTGCAGGGTACACAGAGACACAGGGTATGTGAGGCAGCCATCATGCAAACACATAGTTAGGAGCAAGCATATTTCGGGCACAACAGTGGTTCAATGGATAAATGATAAAGTCCTGCTCGCAGTGTCCCAGGTTCAAATCCGGTCAGGCCATTTCCTGCATGTCATTTCTTCTCTCTCCCCTGTCTTTCCTGTCTCTCTCTCTCTCTATTGTGACTATCAAATAAAACAGAAGTGCCAAAAAGATCATCTTTGAAAAAAAATCAAGTATATGTCTATCTTAATAGGATATGAGTATTTAATACATTTAGTTTGTTGTTTAGTTTGATGATTGATTTACTTTATGGTTGGTTTCAGTCTTCTTTTTAGTTTCGTAACCTTGAGCAGGACAAGCACCTACTTTTGGTTTGGATCTGATGCTCAGTCACTTTGAACTCGCTTAACTGAGCAAGACTGAGATAACAGGCCTCCCATAGAGCTGCGCACACACACACATGCACACACACTCACTCACTCACTCTCATTCACACTCACACATGCAGCGCTGCACGCATGACTTCCCCTAACATGGCACTGCCCTGTCTCCGGGGCCTGATAAAGTACCACATTTCAACTTTAACAAGAAAGAGAACACAGTAGAGATGGAAATCAAAGAAAGAAACAAGCAAGAAAGGAATGAGAGAGGAAACAAATGTGTGACAGAGGTATGTTAGCTTCCAGTAGCTAACCTGTGTTTAGCATACGAATGGGAACACAAGACATGGCTATGGCCACACTGTCACCCAAGTTAGGTCAGAGAGGGACACAAACAAACATGAATGCACATACACGCATGCACTGTACACACACACACACAAAGCTGTTTCCCTCAAGAGTTCAGTAGGTCAGAGTTCACATGGGAGAACAAAACTTGACACCCACGCACACACATAAAAAAAGCACTGGTGGGAGGAGAAAAGGCAGAAAAAGTTGTGAAATCCTCCAACCAGATGAAACTGAGGCCCTCCCAACTTCATGGGTGACAAAGACAGAGAAAAACAGAAACAAGACAGACAAACAAACAGTAAGAGAGAAACACACAGATAGACAGGAAGGACAAAAAAGGAGTAACAGTGAGACACAGAGTGACAGAAAAACTGTGAGATAGAGAAACAGAAAAGAGAGAGGAGAGACAGATTTTGCCAAATCTGGCCATGGCTGCCTTTCTTAATAACCTACTGGGAAGTTACTTCCCATCTGATAGCAGCTATGAAAGATTGATTCTTTCATCTTTCTCACACAAGCCAGAACAATGTTACACTGTGTGCTTCTGTCAGTGTGTCAGAGAGAGAGAGAGGAGAGAGAGAGGAGAGAGAGAGAGAGAAAAGAGAGAGAGAGAGGGAGCGAGAGTGAGAAGAGAGAACGAGCAAGAGAGAGAGAGAAAGAGCGAGAGAGAGAGAAACCGAGCCTGCATTTAATGGAAGAGGAACGACAGCTGAAGCTGAACAAACAGCTGTATCTCTTCAACGCCTGCACTCCTCCCCTCCCTCTCCCTCGTTCCCTCTCTCTCCCTGAATGAGCCCCTCACACCCCATTCTCTGATCCTCCTCTCCCACGGAGCCGCATGGCCAGGGGCTAAACTGTCCACACACACACACACACACACACACACACACACACACACACACACACAATATCCGCCCGAGCTACACAGACAGTATTAGTTCGAACCTCTGTTCTCCTCTCAGAAGACAAGCACAGACAGGATGCACGAGCTACCAAACATTCATCTCTATTGACTAAAAATAGGCAAGACATTGTTTCCAGCAGTGCTGTCGCCCTCCACTCCCTCTCCCCAAACCCCTCCAGCCCTCCCAGCATGACCAGACCCTCACTAGGATACAAAGAACTACAGAAAAACTACAAAAATACAGAAATACAAGATCATCTTTACACGTACAAAACAGTTAATACCAGTCCTTAGGTACCAGTAAAGTTGTTAAAACTGATATACTTGAATTGTAGGATACTACTTAGACTTATACTAACTACACCGATCTTCCTGTTTCGGAAAAGCAACATTACCTTACTTTTTCCTGCAGTATGTCGTTATCAGGCTCGATACTGAAGAGACCGGTGAAATGATGGTCTCAACGTGGGAGGATGATGCCAGATAATCTGTAAATAGGGCCTAGGCTCCAAAATAGCAAATTTGTCCTTTAAGATTCCTTTGCACTTTTTTACTTTGCATTGCTTCATTTTACCATTTGTTTGGAATAAGCCATGACGCTGAGACACAGTGTTTCATTTCACTATCCACTTGTTTAAGAGTGGATATCAACACAGCTGACTTGAAATGTTGCCACCACTACTGGTCTTGTAAAAAGACCCAGTTACCGATTTGCATGTGTATACATGTGTGCTGTGTGTGTGTGTGTGTGTGTGTGTGTGTGTGTGTGTGAGAGAGAGAGAGACACACAGAGAGAGAGAGAGAGAGAGAGAGAGAGAGAGAGAGAGACATGAGTGCAGGCATGTGAATGAATGGCCCATTTCTGTCTGCATGTCAAGACCTGTCCTTGTGGGAAACGTGACAATGGTAACAGGAAACAGGTTGTCTCACTCACAAAGATCTAAACGGATTCCTTGAGATGACAGAGAGAAATACATGTACTCAAGAGGTGAATCATCACTGTTAGTCTATTACAGAGGTGCTGGGTGGAGGAAAGAGGGACCAGAGCAGAACAAAAAAAATAAGTAACAAGAAGGTAAGGCTTCGAACTCACAGGCTCAAGACCAAAAAGACGACAATGTACCTGAGATTGGCTTGTGGAGAAAATGTAGGAGAAAAAAAGACAGAGCATGAGAGAGAAAATGCAAACCATAAGAGAGAGCAGGAGGAAGAGAGAGAGCAACAGAGGAGAGAGAAAGAAAGAGAGAGGGGAGATTGTGTTTTTCTGTATCTGATCTATTGTCTTTGGCAGGGTTCAGAACCAAGTTCACAAGTTTCCATGACATAGCCAAGGCTCAGCTCTCAGTTTAGCTGCCAAGCCAAGACACTTGGGGGGTAGACAGACAGATAGACCTGTGTGTCTCAGTCTGAAACCTCTTCTCCTGTGCTCAGAAACTGATGAGAAACCCTGGGATGGATCAGGGCAACATGTGGGGAAGTGGAAGGGCGCAGCATTTGTCTGTTTATGCATACGCAGCCAGTGGTGGGATTATACGTGTGTGTCTACATGTACACACACTGAGCTTTGGTCCCTGCTCTCCAGCTATAAAACCAAAAGCCATGGTAGTCCAGACCCCCCAGTGAGAAAGAGCAGTCGTGGCATGAAACCAGCTGCTATTTACATTTTAAATACTTAAAAGGTATGTTAACAAAGACACCAATCTCCCAAAAGCATTTTATTCCTTTAAGAAGGGCCTGGTCCCTCACACCATACTCCATGTTTAGTCTGAGGATCAAACATCCTCCAAGTAGACTATTCCAGATATGCAGAGCAGAGTGCTGTGACACAAGAGGCATCAGGAGGGAACAGCCTGAAAGTATCAGGTGGAAAATGACCCTCATAGCTGACATTCTACATGGCTCAGAGGTCAGGCCCCTAACCACAGCCCTGTCCCTTAACTCACCTTTGATCCTTGACCCCATGATCCCCACACCTACAATCTCACACACTGAGCCATGTTAACACCTATCAGCTGCACTAGACTTATGTTAACTAAAAAAAAAAAAAAAAAAAGCTGAGTGTATAATATAAAAATGCACATAAACAGATGAAAAGAAACTTAAGACAATGATTCATGAAGCAAAGAGATAAAGAAAAGGTTAGGCTATAAATTTAGATGCAGCTTCTTATTGTAGAAGCAGTTCAATAGGTAGCAAATCAACACTCTGCTTGATGCATGGCCATTCTTTTGCTTCAATTTGATGTGCTTACAGCCAGAGTGTACAGTCATTGGACCAATGCTGAAAACAAACAAGGACCAAGAGCTAAATGTAACGGAGTCATTCAAATGTTATAATCTCAGAAAGCTGCCAAGTTTGAATTGACAAGTCTGCATTCAGCGTTGTCATTTCAACCAAGATTAAATATTCTGTGCCAGGGAGATGCATCAATTATTATATCGATATCATAATATGAGACTAGATATCATTTGGGATTTTGGTTATTGTAATATCATGATCTAGCTGTTCAATTATATGCCTCTCCCTGCTTGACGATAATATTGACATTACTAATGATTAACAAATACTTTTTTGAGTAAATAGTCCAATAGTCATCCCTACAATATCATCACAATACAGATAGTGTATAAGTATTTGATCAAAAGATAGTGATATTTGATTTTGTTCATGTTGCCCAGTCCTCTTTCATGCAAGTGTTCATCATCCCAGTGTTTTCATCGAGTCCTGTCTGACAGGGTCCAATAGGCAAGTATAAACGCTATCTAACAGGCAGTTAGGCGAGCTGTGGCCTCATCGGCAAAAGCCAGAGACCGACATTCCGGCACTAGCTGTCACACTGCTCACACACACATTCAGTTAAGTGGGCTTGACCGAAGTTCAGGCCCCGAGGCGTCACAGCTGCATGTTTCACCTTGCCTACTGTCCCCTCCCCAGCTCTTTAGCTGTTCACCTGCACAATAAAACTACAGTATCGATGAAATACATATACCTAGTATCAGTTAACAAATCTTTCATTTCCACTTGCATGTCCAAGAGGATAAAGACCAATCAGATAAACAGAAACACAGTGACAAGGCCACAGAATGATTTTGTAACAACTGCTAGGGATATTTTTGGAGCGCGGATGGCGGTGGTCTCAGCAAGAGGGCGATGGCGACTGATACAGCCAGCAGAATCAGCCTCTCAATCTTCAAGACCCGGCTACGGCTCAGCCCAATTCCACACAACCATGAACTGTTTATATGAGACACCAGGAGGACAGAGGGAGGAAGCAGAGAGAAGGAAGGAGGGTGGGTGTGTGTGTGGAGTGGGGAGGGGGGTGGGGTTGACTGTAGTATATGTAGAACATGGAGGACGCAGTCCCAAATGAATCTGAGAGAAAGTTAAATTTAGGGAGACAAAAAAGGGCTAAAGCAGCATCAGGTTGCACACATAACAAGGGGTGTATGAGAGCCAAGCAGTGGGAAAGAAACTACAGGAATTAGCAAGGATAGTGAGGTAAAAGATAGCTGTGTAGTTCACTGGCTGTGTAACCCTTCATGTATGAGCCACTCCCTTCCAGTGGTTAAATACAGGCTGAGATGTAGTGCTGCTCCCAGGCCTCATGCCACCGCTCAGCCTGTTGTGGTGTGTACTTGGGGGGGAAGGCTAGATTCAGCCATCAGTCATGGGTGACTGTCTGTGCACTCTCTGTTTCAACAGAGTGTGTCCTAAAGCTCTTGGCAGCCTAAACTACTCATAAACAAGCACTGCAACTACAACAGCGATGGAGCAAGGGGGATAAGACACTAATAATGAGACACTTGTATGAGATGAGGTTGTTTACTACTACTTCCTCAAATCCAGAATGTTCTGAGTAAAAGAAAAGAACAGAGGGGGGCATTGCTCAATCTAAACAGTGAAACATGGTGCCTGACTCATATTTTAGAAGTGAAAGTTAGGAGAGGCATTATTCTGGTGTCTGTCTGTATCTTGTTCACATACACGCACACAGTCAGCGATGCAGGTGCTAGCCAAACATCTAAAACACCCACTTCAGCCAGTGGCCAGCAGCATCAGAAACACCTTATATGATAGCCTTTATCGAGTACACAGCCAGACGCGGTCTCATTATCAGTGTTCCATACCCAACTTATCAATTGCAGAGACTGTTCATTACTCCTATAGCAACAGATGATCTAGCTCAATGATGTATGGAGGCGAGAGGAAACTGGATCTGAGAAGCTTCTCCAACACAGAAGACATAGCTCTGTCTTTGTTTTTAGACCACTGCAGCAGTGACAGAGCCAAGGCTGTGCAGGCATCAGAAGAGTGTGACGACATGTGACTTCGCAGTTCCATCTGTGCTGAATGGATGTGCCAGACAGACACCATGGAGTTACCTGGCAACTGAAGCAACAGCGTCAGTTGGAGGTCACGCTCGGAAAAAGAGAAAGCTTGATGCAGACCAAAATGCCTCTAGAATACCTATGGCGTCCAGCAAGAGACAACAAGATGGCTGTCGTTCACTGCGCAGAAAACCGTATTAAAATGCTTGCAATTAAAGCAGTTTCAATATGGGGGCAGAAATAAAGTGAACACAATTAGAAAAGAATGAGAAGTCATAATAAAACGTTTCAGGCCTGAAATATTTTTAATAAATGATTGCCTCACATGGAAAAGTTGGCATGTTCACTTTGTTTCTACTACTGAAGTTTATTCAACACAGCCCCTTATGCTGATGTGCATGGACCAGCTCAAAAAACCTCAATAGATGGTGCCACACACCGTGCACATGTTGCATTTGGGAACAGCCCTTACAAAATCATGTTGTGAACAAGATGTTAATGCAGAGAAAGGTAACATAACCTGAGACAGACCGGGGTTTGAACTTGCTGACACACAAGCCCTGCGGTGTTCTATCCCTTTTCTCTCGTACACACACATACACACACACACACACACACACACACAGCTTTGATTCTGAGAGGGGAGTTTCATTTCGCACACAGATGTAATCTCTAACTAATCACATTTGCAGACCTTGGACAGAGTAGCTACACCACACTGCAGAACAGATGGGCCGACGTATACAAGGCAGCTCTGAGATTAGCCTAGCGCTGTAGGTAGAGGTGGGATGTACAGTTACATGGGGGAGATTACAAAAGGAAAGTGGTCGGTACTCACATGACATTAAGAGGAGTCTTTTTCATGCAGGTCTAATTATTCAAAGTGGGAGAATTGCCATCACGGTTGCATTTGTGATTTAACATTTTTGTGGGTACATCTTCTCGGAATGATTTACTCGCACTGATTGCACTAACTTTACTGTTTCAATGAAGATCGTTGGCCAACAGCTTCGCAAAGACAAGAAACCATTCAGCCAGAAAGAACTCTGTGCTATACACGAAGTGAAGTAATTAATAAAAATGAAAAAGAGCACTGGAACCAAGTGACCTGAACGATAACAAAAATCCTGTAGCCAGCATAGTAATTGCTGGATTAAACATATCCTCCAGAAGCTTACGGCTTACAAATGTTGGCCGGGCGACGGACATGCAGCGTGACGTATTTGTTTACGGAGAGGAAGAGAGACGAAGAGCAGGAGAAACTCAAAAATATACAATGATAATCAATGGAGGCATTAGTCAAAGTAATATGTGTATGAATGCCTTCTTGCACTTCTTACACCAACAGAGCCATCTCCAAGCCGCTGTGTTTCCCATCACAGAGGACAGAATACTGAATCGACCATATTTTATTGGATATAAGCTCTAATCTCTGAGAAGACTACTTGGCTAAACCTGTCAGAAGTACACTTCACACTCAGTGACCGCTGACTGATAGGCTGCTGTACTCTTTTTCTTTCAAGCTGTATTTCCCAGCCAGAGTAACCTGTGACGTCTCCCAGCTTTCCCCTGTGTTTAGACTAAATCAGATGGTGCCAAAATAACAACCAAAGTAAATTCCTAGCAGATTCCGTCTCTGACATATGGAAACTGAGCCCCTACAGCATTTGGAAAGAATTAGGTTTCATCTCTCCTTTTTGGGCTAACCTTTCATTACAGTCTTATCTAACCACTCAATCAGACAATGCATTCAACACTGTGATGACTGTCACTGTTGTTATTGTCCAATGAATTAATACAGTCTGCATCTATTTGACTATTCAAAAAGGCTGCTGAATCCAAATGAGGTCCCAGATTTTTTTTTTTTTTTTTTTTTTTTTTTTTTAAACATAAGACACCACAGCACTGTAAAAGCATCCCAGTTATGAGCCTGAACCTGTGGCCTGTGGGTCATATGCTAAGTGTGGAGAACAGCAGCTCCACACAACCGTACCCAATATCGATACAGAACATTCCTCAGAGCTCTTTAAAAACGGGGTCAGGAGGGCAAGCAACAGCAGCGTCACACATAAAGGACACTGACACAAAGAGTGTGTTAGAGACTGGGTTTGTGCAGAAGCAGGCTTTGTTTTAAAGAAAACAAAAGCAGACTAACAGTTAAACAGCCTGCTGATTCTGTGCAAGACTAAAGCTGTTTGACATAAAAGTACTGGCTTACTCAAGTCTGTGTGCTCCAAGGACATATGTTTCAGTATTCAGTATACTTTGGACTCTGGCCATCGACAAATGAAGGTAACAATGATAGATGCAATCAGGCTACCAGAGGGCACTGCCATTATGATTAAATTAGTGGAGAAATTGAGTGTGGAGAGACAGCTTAACTTTTTAAGTTGAAAAATATAAGACTGATTATGAGTGGCATTACTGTATGTGTAGTAATGTCAGTTACGACCCTAACATATTATTGTGACCACTGTTATCACACCTACATTGTCAAGGATTGATTTGAAAAGACAAGTTCAACAGATACCTTCACCTTAGTTGCTATGCCTCAACTACAATCTACAACTACAAAATGATTTATACAGTTTAGGCCTGCAGTTTGAATTTGATCAGTCTGGCATCATGTTGCAAATAACAAATTCATTACTGAAGAATGTCAGTCACTGAAATCGATACTATTGATCCACAGATGTGCTTACATTAAGTGAGGCAAACAACAATAAGGCACATGTACAATCGCTTGCTAAATGTTAGACCACTGAGCTATCATCCAGTCAGACTGTAAACCCCTTATGTCAGATTGAAACACCTGACAGTTGCACTTATGAGGGGCTTTTCTTCCTCATGCTCATGCTGTGAAACCTTCATACATAAATCCAAGCCACTAGGAGCGAGATGGTTACCCCCTTTTGCAAGGTTTTAACAAGTCTCTCCAACTTGCTCACTTTTTCCACTTCAAAATAACTTTGGGTCTTGACTTCGATGCATATTTTAGACCCAAATACTAGCTATCATTGTACCATTGTTCGTGAATGAACCCACGCCACACCCAAAGCAGCCCCCGAAGGGGAACTATACAGGGGGTTCACCGCCAATGAGGTCTATCCACAGCCCAGCGCCTGCAGACAGAGGGCATGGCTGAGGGGAAGCTCCGCTCAGCTAACAACACATCACACACATACGGGCGCAAACATACAGTGACAAAATGGGTCAGCCCGAAGCCCCACGTCCCCCAAAGTAACCGTGCGCTGTATGGAGACTTGGGCACTCAGAATAAGATCGTACAGACGGGAACAAAAAATTGTTAGTGGAGAATCACAGTTACGTTTACTATCTTTTACCCTAAAACCCCAAGCTTAGCAGACAGGCTTTGCACGTTAGCATGTTGTAATGCTGGCTAGCTTACGTTAGCTTGGTAAGGCAGCGCATGAGTTATTACAATATCAAACTCATCTTTTGAGTCGGGTGGGTCAAGTTAATATTCACGCAAATGATGATAAAGATAACCCAATATATAAATAAGCACACTGGACCCATCTTACAGCAAAACATTTGCATTACAAAGACTATATTCAGTTGCACGACTTAATCACAGAGCCCCGGTGTCTTGATCCTGATGGATGCTGAGCTACTATAAGGGCGAACCCTGTACATCAAAACAAGCACACCCAAAAAAATAAACGTTTGTGCGGCGTAACGTTAGCTAGCTGGCTAAAAATGCTGACATTTCCATTTGTGTAATCCCCCGCACTTATAAAAGGGATTATAACCATGCTGCAAGTGATAACAACTTTGTCTCATGCTGCAGGGCAACTCACCGAAGTGCGCCGTTTCTCCTTTCTTGTGCTAGAGCTCCGCTCCGCTCATCAGTATCCAGCAGAGCGCTGCAGATTGCTAGCTAGCAGTGAAGCTAACGGCCAGTGCGATGCGCCTCGCAACAGCTGTGTTCTGTTTTGAATGAGGGCTGAGGAGACGCACGGCCAACGGGGCGGAGCTTCAGGCGTGCCAGGGGACCCGCCCGCCCTCATCCAAAAACAGAAACCTTCGGGTTATTTGTTTCATATGAAGATCTTTTATCATCGTTTAAATTATTGGTCGGTTGCTAGGTGAAGAGCAATCTAAAACTCTAACGGATGGGATTTTCACGGTAACCATCTGATGTAAGCCGAGGCTTGGCTGCCGTAAAGCACGTGTGTTTTTAAAATACAATGAGTTCATGTGTTTGATTGTGACGCCCCCTTCTGGTCAACATCGCGCAGGTACAGCCGATCATATGCATGCGCAAGGTTCATTAGGTTTTTCAGGACAGTGTATTCCTACTGCTCTTATCAGTTTGTATAAACATTAAAAAGTGAGATGTTTTCCTTTTGCTGGAGATAAATCAAAACAATGCATGCTGCTAAACAGGCTGATCAGACAGTAAGTGCACATTACAAACTTCCCTTCAGCCTTGGGTTCACATCTAATAATTTCTACACTGTACAGAATATACAAGTATAAAACTGGTAAATATAGAAGTGATTATTCAGTGATATCACTTATGGAATAAATGACCATACAAATCAACTTTTGTGTGCATCCTGATTTTATTAGATTTGCATTTTCGAACACGTTTGACTGAAATTCTGCTCATAGAAGTAGTCGGGCTGTAATGCCTCATTGAATTGTTGTGTGTAAACTGTAGTTGAGGTAGAGAAAATAGTTTTAACTACTCTTTTATAAACTAATAAAACACCTCATATCTTAAATCAGCCATGTGCTGACACTGAACAGATACTGTCTGACTATACGTATAGGGTTTTTTAACAAACAATCTGGCAAACAACTAGGCCACCACATCTGATGATAAAATCAAGACCATGAAGATTTACTCAGCTGCAACTGTAATCATTCCCCAAACTTGAGCTGCCTTTCTTTCTCCAAACCATGCAGCTCTCTCGCTCTGTTCTTCAGCTCCTCTGCTTTCTTTTCATCCTTCTCTGTACCATCCCCGAGTTTGTACATGCGACTTGCATTGGCACAGCCCCACACATGTCCCAGCTCACAGGCCCTGTTGGCGTACTTCAAGGCCAGAGTCATATCTGGCGGCAGCCCTTTGGCATTGCCTTGAATGAACAAAGCACTGAGGTTAAAACACGAAGGGGCAAAACCACTGGCGCATGCCTTCTCATAGTACTGCCGGGCTATTGTCGCATCGGGTCCTCCGTCCATGGCCCGTCCATCGTGGGCCAACAGACCGATATTATGGCAGGCATCGATAGACTTCTTTCCCCCGGCGTTGCAGGAGCGCATAAAGCAGGAGTAAGCCGTTTTCAAACATTCAGTCACCCCACCTGGTGGAAAGATTTAGGAGACCAACAGAGATCATAACTCAGACTCAAGTATCAAATTTCCAATACAGTATAGTATCACGATATTTTCTGTGGCTATACTGCATCTAAACCCAGATGCAAAGTATTGATTTTGTATCAGTCTGTATCAATGTATCAATCCCATTTTGCTGCAACAAAAATGATTGGCGTGAACCACCAATTATAGTATTAAATAGATAAGCATCAACAAAAAGAAGTGTTGATGGTATACCTTTGCCTGTGACATGGTAAGCCCCCAATTTATAGCAGCTCTCTCCATGTCCGTGTGTTTCACAGTTATGTTTGAGCACTTGTGCCGTGGATTCATAGTTTTTCTTCACCCCCTCCAAGTAGTCAGCTAGCCTTTGGCATCCTAAACCACACAAAAAAAAACAGGTTAACAAACCAACATCCATTATAATGAATGTATATATTTCAAGAGCAGATACATTCAAGTTCAAAGTTAAATATAATTAGTAGGTGTGGAAAAAAAAAAAAGAAAGAATCACGATACTTAAATGTATCGTGATTTTTATTTTTTTTTTTTACATTTTTGTAAAAGTTTCTATTTGTTAATGAACTGGTCTAAAGTAGGGATATTGGTATCATATGAAACTAGATGACCTAGGGAATCTAACAAGCATGTCATGCAAAACCCATGCAGTTAGAGACAAAAAAACATGCAGATTTTTGCATGCAATACAATGTGTCATTTTCACCTATTCTAAAATGGTGCATTTGTGCATATGCGGTCTTGGAGTTACATAAATTGGGTTTGTCAATGTCAATGTCTGGAAATCTCAGATTCCTGTGGAATCAATGAGCCCACTTGTATTCATATGTGATGATGTTGGCCCCCACAGTGGGCATTTCATTAGAGAGAGAACATTTTTTGAAACTTGACATCACTGTATGAGTGGCCCATTGTGACCTTTAAGATAATCACAGTCTCATGAAATTTTACATCCACAAACTAAAGGATAATTCATAAAACAAAAATTGCAAGCTATCATAATATCGAATCACAATACTTTTTTGAATCACAATACATATCGAATCGGTACCCAAGTATCGTGATAGTATCGCCACAGTCCTACTATTTAGCACATTTGTCACTGAATTCACAGTCTCCTTTCAGCACCACTGACTTGTGGACAGCGCAGTTTTTTGTTTTTTTTTCTTTTACCTTCAGGATCCTTCTCTCGGTAACACTGGTAGCTGTACT